>NC_081184.1:39712371-39821203 GCF_029867415.1 Vicia villosa | reverse complement strand
TCATAATCACATCATCTACACACAACATTAGTAAGAAATCAATTCACATCACAATATCATCAAAACATCTTTTCAACCAATCATCATGCAAGTTTGCAAACTATGGACTTCAACATCACTGACTTATGTATGTGGTACCAAAACATCATTGATGACATTAAGTCATCTACATCCAAAGATCCCCACCAATAGGATCGGTTCTCTCTTGGAACCAGAGCACATCTTATAACGCACACAATTCGTACAATGGGATGGATGCCACCACTAGATTGGAGTCCTACAAATCACCACTAGATCATAGTCCTACAAATCACCACTAGACCGGAGTCCTAACATATGCCATGAATGTGTAATGCGCAATAAAAAATAAAACATGAACAATGCTAGTAAAAAATGCATCATCATTCATGTAATAATTATAATATCATCACACACTTCATAATACATATCTCTTCATCATAATAACATTAATTCATCATAGGAAACATATGTCATATTCCATCAAGACATAATCACATCAATTCATCATAAGAAGCATACATCGTGTTACATCAACACATAAAAGTCTAGAGGCCAATTACGGGCACCCGTAATAGGCATTACAGCCATAATGAATCCCAGAAAATCCTATTTTTTCGTGATTTTATGCGATTTTTCTTGTTTTTCAGCCTTTCAACAAACCACAAACCCCTAGTTTTGACCCCCAACAACACCAAAACATATCATATTATATGGTACTTGAATAAAGGGAAATAGACACATCACAAATCATCATTCTCACCATAGATCATCATTTATCATCATCAAACAAAACCCCAAATACATACCTACCAACACCTAAACCCATACCAATTATAATGATAAGGATAACCCCAATATTTACCCATCAATCCAACTTAATTATATATGATAGTTTCATGAATTAACATCAAACAAACACAAATTATCATTTTTTATCACAATTGATCATGTTCATCAAATCCCACACAAACCCCATTAAACCCTACATATCTCTAAACCCCATATCAATTATAATGAAAGGATCACTTATCCGCTGTCGCGCACAGATCAAAAACGAGTGTTTTGTAAACTGTAGTAACGACAACTCGGATATCGTCTCACAAGGATTCTTAGTTATTACTAACCAATTGGAAATCAAATTAGGGGGTTTGTTTTGGTATTCGATTGAGAAAAAGTGATTATGAAATAAGCTGTTGTGAAATAAGTGATTATGAAATAAGTCAACCTACCGATTCAGTTCCTACTATCATCGATTATTATAATTTTAATACCCTAAGCGGATTGTCCATTCCTATTTGGATACAAACTCAATGACAAGCGTTGTGAGGTTTGCAAGACGTATGATCCTATTGTCTGAATTAAGCAAATGGGATAAATTCTCATGAATTAAGCAAACATGATCGATCAGACACAAAAACGAAACGAATTAAGCAAACCTAACGTGACGTGCCTATGTTAGAATAATACAATCAACAAAATTGAATCAATATATTTCATGCAATTGAATTAAGCATACAAGAACACAAAATATCATTGAAAGAAATTAACATAAAATTAACAATATAATAATCTCAAGTGTTGAAACCTGAATTACAGTAGATTGACTCAAGCGCGATTAGTTCTCCATGAGTTCGTAAAAGCTCCAGAAAATTGTGAAAAGTGAATAACGTGAATTCTCAATTGTACGGCCAAACCTAGGTACTAGAGAGAACTAAACCGTTTATAGCCCAACTGGGTCAAATACATAACCCAGCCCAATACAAATAACTCAAACTAAATAAAAAACTATTGTTGCAACTTCAAATGCAATTTTGGAAAATATGCGTTCTGAATCTGACTTCGACTCCAACACGAGAATTGTATCTCTTTCTCTTAGATTTCTAAAGATTATTAGAACACATCGATCGGATTCCCGTAGCTCCAGTTATGATCATTTCCGTGCAGACTGCTAAAGCTGAAAAATAAGTACGAAAATCAAATAACAATAAAAATAAATTAAAATATAAAAACATTATAAAATACAAAAATAAGACAAACAAACCATAGAAATGTATTAGTACAAACATAGAGGAATGTGCATCAAAATGCAGTGATCAAATACCCCCACATTTGAACTTTTGCACTCCGAGCAAAAATTATAAAAAATAAAATTAAAAATCAAAACAAAGAAACACACAGCAACATCTACTCATTCTAGGCTACAAACTTTTCTTTGGTTAAGGTTGCATCAATAGGTACTAATCTCGCACACTAAGGATATCGTAGGATCACAAATCGACAATTGTGCAGACATAAGCCTCTTGAACACACAAACCATTTCGAATCATGTTATTATGCCAAAGCCTAACTTACTCAACCTCCTTTTTGCTCTTTTTCATTCAGTCGCAATCACATTAAGCCAGTTATCTCCATACACTCATAGCAAGGCTATCGATTAGTGACTCTGATCCTTTTTCCATGGGGTTCTGGTACCTGAGTGGTATACCCCTTTTATTCCTCAATTGTAGTTGCAAGGGATCGGACCGTAATCCTCCCTACCAAGTTCAGCACCAGAAACCTCTGAACCAACTAACAACGGGTCTTGAAATCATGTTTTTTTATAGGTTCTACAACTGTTGGGTTAAGTGACCGGGTAAGGGTCACCAAACATAGAAGGTGCATTCCTTTTTTATTTCTTTCAAATAAAATTTGGATCACTAACTTATTTTCATCGGCTTCCTTATGTAGAGCATGTGTGAGATGGTGCTGACTGCAAAGATAAACTACTCAAGAGCTATTAGAGAATAAGAATTCAAGGCTATGTCATAACAATTATTCAAAGGAATCTCCATACTCAGGAGACCTATGGTGTTAAAACGATACCGATCTTGTGAACTTTTCCCACATCTCCACAACTAACCTCAAATTAATCTATAACCCAAAACTTTCCAAAAGATGCATATTTTTAACTGAAAACACAAAACAAGAAAACAAAACAATAAAACAAAGAACAAAAGCAAAGAAAATAAATTATTCCCTCCCCAAACTTTAAACAAGCATTGTCCTCAATGAAAAGAACTAAAATATAAATAAGAGTGAGAGAAAGGAAAGAACCCACCCGAGTATTCAAGGAGGATATGTGATCGCATAAACAGCCTTTGCTAGTGAAGGCTCTTTTACAATCTTTCCTTCCAAAGTAGGGCTCTCATGGAATAGCCTAATACGGTGTACATTGACCTTGAAATTTATTTTAGTGCCTTCGCCTTTTATTCCAAGATCAAAGAACAATCTCCGAAAAGTAAAAGTGTCGAATGCGCACGTGAAAGTGATGTCATTAATCACAACATCAAAGATCAACGGTTGAAAGGGTTGCCTCACTAATTTTTCTTCATCTGAAAGTGAGATCTTATGCACATTACATGATGGAATAATATCAAGAATGTCAATCAAAATCCATCGAATTCCATTCTTATGTTTCTTCAATGATATCTCTTCATTCTCAAATTGAGTCTTTGATGAATAATTTAAATCTTCAGAAAGTAGTTTAGACTCTAAAGAAGGTGGTTGTTCAACGAATGGTGTGTTTTGGGCATCCGAGATTTCAAGTTCAACTGCATAAATAACTTCATCGACAACTTCACCTGTAGGAAAAATGTCACCCTACAAGGCAGCATCAATCTCAACACATACAACACAAAGGTTAGAGTTAGTACAATCAGAACATGAGTAAACATCATCAAAACTATAAAAAGATGGAAAATTGACAGCTACAAACAAATCATTATAAGTGTCATCTACAATTTCAGAATCAAGTTTAGGAATGAACTTAACCACCTCTTTATTTTTTTATGGTGTTGGTTCAACCGATTCAACACTCTTTTCGAAACTCAAGGAAATCGCACTTGCATTAGGACCTTTGGATTCACTACTTTTTGGGCAAGTAGTTGGTTTGATCCTTGAGCTTGCATGGAATTCATTGAAGTTACAAGTTGTCCAACCTGTGTTTGCAAATTCTGAATAATAGAATCTGTTTGTTGCTAAAATTGGAGATTATTCATAACCATTTTCTTGACAAGGTCCTCTAAAGAATTTTCAAAGGCGATAGATTTGAAAATTGATGATACTGGTGAATGCTTGAGTGTCTCAAAAGGAGGAACTGAGCGTAAAGGAACATCCAAATCAAAGAGGTCTGACAAGTCAAAGGTAAAATGTTTTAATTATCAAAAAGACTGTCACTTTAAAAAGGATTGTCCTGAAAGAAAGGTCATTGATGATTATGTTCAATTTGTGGTTGCCCTAAATGAGGATGGTTATGAGAATCTTGATGCACTAATGGTATCTAGTTTGGAGGCTAAAGATAGTTGAGTCACATACTCAAGTTACTCTTATCCCATGTGTCCAAGAATAGAATACTTTGAGACTTTGAAGTTGGAGCAAGGTAGAATGGTTCGCCTTGGTGATAATAAAGCTTGTGAGGTTCATGGTATTGGTACAATCAAACTTTAAACGTTCGATGATTGTGAGTTTCTTATTCACAATGTAAGGTATGTTCCAGAACTCCAGCTAAACTTGTTGTCCATAAGCATGTTTGATGATCTAGGTAATTGCACTTGAGTTGAATGTGAGGAATTTTGGAAGGTTCAAATGTCGTTGTTTATTCATCACTAACTAGTGAAGACTTTAATAAGAAGAACAAGCTATGAGGTTTGTTCATAATGATTGCCTGAAAGTTTATTCAAAACAATTTAATGAATTTTGCATAAGTCAAAGGATAAAGACGCATGAAACTGCATAGTTGTCATTGAGTTTATAGAATTTTAGTGGTGTCAAAACAGCTTACTTGGTTGGTAAAGAGTTCTTACAAGTAAAGAATAATAAAAACCAATGGACGGAGATTTTAGAAACTATGGCGGAAAAAATTCAGATTGGGGTGGAGTTTCCTACTATGGATACTATTAGTAGTGAGGGGACCGTTACAGAGATAAGTGATTATCACTTGACTCGTGATAAGGTAAGGAAGGGATTATAGCATCTCAAAGAAACGGTTATGCTAGCCTTGGTTGTTATACTTTAAATGTGGCTGAAAGGTTGCAAAATTAAGAAAAAATGACCTTTAGGGAGGCATTTGAAAGCAAGTGGAGTCAACGATGGTTGAAGAATCATACTTGTGGGCTTGTTAGATTACCTTGGAAAAATGGTAATTGGAAACAAATGGACTCAAGTGGCATAATCAAGGTTCAAGGGTGTCTTGAACATAATCAAGGTTGTTGAATAGGGTTTCGACATGGTAGAGAGAAGCAAGGAGGTTGATGGTTAAATTAACATCACCATATTTTCAATTCAAAGTGGAGATTGTTGAAGTATGCCTTAAAACCTTAATTGGTGAAGAGAAACAAAACATGTTTCAAATTTCCAAAAATCAGGAAGCCGAAAAGCGGCAAGAATGTCTGGTTCGTACGGCTCACAGATATCAGGTTCGATCGGTTCAGTTTGCATATATGTTAATTAATGTTAGAATGTTGGATATATATTTTATATTAATTTAGAAATAGTTAATTAATATAAAAGATATTATAAGATATTTAAAATATATTATTGTAACAAGTAATGGGTTTTGTTTTGGGATTTGTTATGGATCTTTTGGGTTTTAGCAAAGTATAAATATGTATCTCTTTTGTTATTTGTAGTGTGACAATTTTAGAGTTTTAGAACAAAAGGAAGAAATAAGGGTTTAAGGTATTCCAAGAGGAAACTTAGAAAGGCAATGGTATTTTGGGAAACCTTTGAAGTTATCTAAGGGGATTGGAAAATACATCTTGGGCTGAGTGATTCTTATATTGTGAGTTAGATAGGTTGGGAAACACTTTGGAAGAAAATAGGGGTTTGCTATTGGGAACTTTGAAGACGAAGGCTATTTTATTGTAACTCATTTGTAATCTCTTGTAACAACTTTATGAGTATAGTGAGTTGGAGAGTTGATGTCATACCCCAAAATTTGCCCACCATATTTCAAAATAATTTGGCTCAAGCACTAAGATTACCAATTGTTCAAAGAGCTGCAAGAAGCAAACCTGTCTACTCTCTCTCCTAAATAACAAGGCTCCAATTAGGGTTTTGGTTTTCTCAAAGGAAATGGATTTATCAAGGCCTCAAGTGGACTTCATGGCTTCCCTTATGCTTCAAAGAATCCTCATATCAATTCTCAAGCTCTGTTCCCAAGATTGCCCAGACAACTGCTCAATTGATCAATAGTCGACTAGTTTGACCTAAAAGTCAATTGTGGTCAAAGTACAGTCAAAAGTCAGGATTTTTTGGTCAACATCAACATGTTGAGGTCACATGCATCATTTGATCAAGGGGTTGATCATGATTCATCAAGGAAAGTTCAGAAACCAACGAAACTCAAAGTTTCTAAATTAGGGTTTTTGAACTAAAAGTCAACTGAACCTTGACCAGCCATAACTTTCACATGGTTCATCATAAATTCCCCATTCAAAGCTCATTCTCAAGGAAATTCAATTCTCTACAACTTTGATGTAAGGTCCAAGCTCAAGAAATGCTTCATTTGAGAGATATGGATCAAAATATTATAGTTCCTTCTATAAGTCAACAAAAAGTCAGTTTTTGTCAGGAGCCATATCTTCAAGATAAAATCACCAAATGAAACAAATGTTCTAAAGTAGGTTGTAGTGGAAATCTCTAGATTTCCAAAAAGTACAACATCAGTTTCATCGGATAAATATTGAGTGAGTTATGATCGATGCAAGTTGGGAAAAATTCAAGAAAGGCATAAAACCCTATTTGATGAAATTAAAGCTTTTGAGTATTGGGCCCTAACAATTGAGGTGTCCATGTGATATTAAGCTAAAAAAGGGCCCATTAGTCAAATATTATTTATTTTACGAATTTATTTCATTAATATTTGATTTTATTCAAATAAATTCTAATAAAATCAAATAAAATCATAAGATAATTATGTGATTGATGAATCAATTTTCTTCCTTGATCAAAATATGATTAAATCTCATCTAATGGCTAGGATTAAATGGGAAATATGCACAAAATAGGGTTGGCCAAATATAGTAAGATTTTATGCAAAATTCAATCAAATATTTTCTCAATTCTTTCTCCAATCAAAGATTTGATTTTTTCCAAACTTTCAACCCTAATTCATCCACTATATATTTCCCCACCATTCAGACTCAAAGGGACACGAATCCTTGCCTCATAAGCATCCTTCAAACTTCCGAAAACTCAAAGAAAACTAGGGCTCACGAAATCTCCAGTTGCAGCCATTCTCAAGTCAAACCAACGATCTAATCCTCTCCCTGACTTGATTTAGAGTGGGTATGAACTAATGCATGACCCCATGTCACGTGAATCTCAATGCCATACCATTCATATTATTTCATATTTCTTAAATTTTGTTTTCACCTATTATCATGTTTTAATCGAATCTAATGATTTTGTTGAGTTTATAACACGCAGAAAAAGAAGGTCTAAGCCATGAAAGCAAAGCTCTAGTGCCTAAAACGTAAGGCACCATTACTTGGACACAAACAAAAACAACTTTTGTTTTCATACTTACGTGAGATTTTAGGAGGAAAGGAGGCCATATTCGTGTTCACGAGAGAATTTTAAGTCGATCTGGACCATTCTTGTTTTTGTTCGTTTCAGTTTTTTTAGGTTTTCAAGATGCAGGATTCGCTACGAAATTGTCGTAGCAAAAACACAGCAAAGGGCCAAGTAAAATCGTAGCAAAAACTTGAAGGAGATGATAAATAGTGTTGTTGAATCTTGGACCGCGCGTGTCTCTCTCTCATTGGCCAATCAAAAAGTCCATCCTCTCTCTCTCTCTTTTTGATTCGTCCATGCCAGATTACGTGGGCCCCAACTGACTTTTGGTTTGAATTTTTCCATTCAGATCAATGTTTCATATAGAATAGTGCAGGTTCTATTTAAAATCAACAAAACAATTTAGCCCAATTGGTGGAGGCGTGGACTAGTGAACAAGAAGGCCTGGGCTCGAATCTTGGTGGCTGCAAAGGCTTCTTTTTTTTTACTCAATTTCTCACTTCTCTTAATTATTTTCCTATTAACACTAACAACTCTTTAAGTTAATCAATTAAAATTAACAATTAGGATTAGAATTATGATTAGGGTTTTCTTAACTAATTAGCTTTTCTCCTAAATAATTTTATTTTAATTTAGTTTAACTAGGTTATTTATTTAGTTTAAATACATTTAATCATCTAATCATAAAAAAAATATATTAAAAAATTAGACTTAGGTTTTAATTAATTTGTTTTTGACATGATTTTCTAATTAACTTAGTCACTAGTCTTTTCAATTTCTTTTTTTAGGTTTATTAATTAAAATCAATTAGACATTTAAGTTAATTTAGTTGGGTTTATTTTTGCATATAATTAACTAATTAATTAGAATTAGGATAAATTTTATAATTAACTTAGATTTAGGTTTTCCACTTAAATTTTCAAAAACTTAATTTCTCGATTCCTAACCCTAACTTCTTCTCCCCGCCTTCTCCTCAATGATTGTCGCATGTTTGTTTATCTGCTTGTTTAAACTATTTCATTTACATTTAAATTCTAGAAATCGATGTATAGGTCGCAAGGTTGTTTTTGTAATAGCGTAGATTTATTTCCTCGCATTTTAATTTCCGCACTCCCCGTTTTTGGTTATGTACCCCTAATCCTCGAAGCCTTGTAATAGTTGTAGGTTATATTTCCTGTCTATTATTAATTGTATGTGTGGTTAGTAAAATAGGTCGTGAAAAGAATTTAACATAATGAACATAGTTAATCACTAACATCCAAGATAAATATTCTGAAAACAATCACTGTTCACACATTCACCTTTAGGGTAACCCTCTCTTGTTGCCTTTCGATAAAATGGTCAAGTCCCTCGAACGTGAGGATACCTTAGTACATGTTGCCTTCGATTAAAAAATCATCACAAAGATCATAGTCCCTCAATGACCTTCGATGTTGCCTACGAATGCGTGATCTCGTCCCTCGGTTGTTGCCTACGGAAAGTGATTATCGTCACTTCGATTGCTAAGGTATCCTTATAAGTTGCCTTCTATGACCATATGATGACCCTTCGATGTCCCAAATACATCCAATAAAAGGACTTCCCACTAACTAATGGTGTGGATAGTCTATTTCCCTTAACGAAAGGAAAAGAACAAGGAAGACCGACTTAGGGTAGGTAACTCTTAAGTGCTTTCTCACAACAAATTCAAACCAAATGCTTTTCACACTTAGTTTCTTCAAACATTGTCTCTTCAGACATCTTTTAAAAATAAATTGTTTTTTCTAAAGACACACTACACTCTTTCAAACAAATCAAACAATTCAAAAGTGAGCTAAGCAATTAAGAGCCCAAGGATAACCATGGATACAAAGGGTGCTAACACCTTCCCTTTGTATAACCTACCCCCCGAACTCAATCTCTTTCAAAAAAGGTATTTCCTGTTCTTTTAGCCTTTCCTAATTGGATAAAATAAAAGTCAGTGGCGACTCTTGCTATCCGCATATTACAAAAAGTCAGTTCTCCCACTGTATTAAAGAACTGGCGACTCTACTTGGGGAAAATAAAAAGAGGGGTTACCTTAGAGTTTAGATCACTTTAAATGTTGTTTGATTTGATTAATTCATCTTTCAAGGGTTGTTTGGGTATTTACTTGTGTGAAAGATCCTATACCCGGATCTAGTGTACCTTAGGTAAATGGCAATAGAGCAAGGAGTTTGTACGGCGTATATCGATATGGTTGACATGGTGGCCATGGTTAGTGCTACACTTGGATTGTTACTGATGCTCCTTGAGACCCGACTCGAGGAACGTATCGGGTTGTCGTGTCATTAGCACTAACTGACTTTTAGAACCCTAGTTAACTCATCTTTGTCCATTAGAAAGTAATGAGATAGCCGACTTTGGTTTTGACCGGAGATTGGTTGATACTCGATACTACACTCATTAAGGTCGGACTCTTGGACGTTTTGGTTAGCAAATCGATTGCCGAACTGAAATAGAGCCTTTGAGAAAGATCAGTGATATCGAGATTCCCTAGAACCCGGTTACTATTTTTAGGACAAGTTGAACCAACTAAACTTCAAGGGGGGGTATTTACCTTTGAACTTCATGCAAGCCTTTAAACCTAAGGCTACTTGTGTGACTTGTTTGTTATCTAACCACTTGATTTCCTTGCAGGATTTGTGTGTAGGATTTATTTGTCCTTATTACCTTATGCTTTGCCTAATGCATAACATTTGCATGACATCATGACATCATAACATAGCATGTTAACTAACCCTTTCAATGATCTTAGAAATTTATGACGCACAATTTCAGGTGCTATTATCAGGAACTGAATTCCTATCAAGGGGCAAGAGGATTGATTTTCCTCTGGCCATGCATCCTCAAATGCAAAAGTACATACCTATCAGGGGCAAGAGGATTTATTTTCCTCTAGCTATATGCCTTCAGGTTCAGAAGTATAAGTATCCTGAATCAGAGGCTATGACCCACTTGATATGGTGAGCTTGATTCTTAAAGAAGGACATTCAAAGATGGAAGTCAAAGTTCTCCAACAAAGATGCAATTACATTTCAATGTTGCAAACTAAATCCCACAAAGATCCTTAGAAAAATTGCATATATATACCATATTATAACATTGCATAACAGGTTTCCACAACAGGTTTCTCAACCTCTCTCGTTGTTTATTTCAGCATCATAAACATGAATTTTGAGCAATCAGTCAAAGACCTTCAGGCCCAGAATGTCCAATTTCAAGATCTGATCCTGAACTTGTCCAAGGGGAAAGATGAGCCGAAAGAACTCCTGACCAAGAAGGAGAAAAAGTCCAGAAGATCTATGGGTGTCCTTAACATGGGAAGAAGATTTCGAGGTCCACTTAAGAAAGCTGAAGAAGTTAAGGTTTCTAAAGAGGACGATAATGAGCATGGTGATGGTACTAGAGTCAAGACTGGCATGAAAAGCAACTTGATTCTGCCCAACCCTCTGAGAAAGAAGATGATTACTAATATTAAGGTGAACATCCTAATGAAAAATACAAACTGTTGGAAGAGCGTATGAAATCCATGGAAATTCAGAAGGTACCTGGGCTAGATTTTGAAGAACTGAGACTTATCTCAGGGGTGGTCATCCCTCCCAGATTCAAAACTCCTACCTTTGCTAAGTACGACGGAGTTTCCTATCCTAAGCTAAATTTGAGGTCATATGTAAGGAAGATTCAGCCTCACACTGCTGACAAGAAGCTCTGGGTCCATTTCTTTCAAGAGAGTATGACTGTAACACAACTAGAATGGTATTATCAACTCGAAAAAGTCCAGAAGATCTATGGGTGTCCTTAACATGGGAAGAAGATTTCGAGGTCCACTTAAGAAAGCTGAAGAAGTTAAGGTTTCTAAAGAGGACGATAATGAGCATGGTGATGGTACTAGAGTCAAGACTGGCGTGAAAAGCAACTTGATTCTGCCCAACCCTCTGAGAAAGAAGATGATTACTAATATTAAGGTGAACATCCTAATGAAAAATACAAACTGTTGGAAGAGCGTATGAAATCCATGGAAATTTAGAAGGTACCTGGGCTAGATTTTGAAGAACTGAGACTTATCTCAGGGGTGGTCATCCCTCCCAGATTCAAAACTCCTACCTTTGCTAAGTACGACGGAGTTTCCTATCCTAAGCTAAATTTGAGGTCATATGTAAGGAAGATTCAGCCTCACACTGCTGACAAGAAGCTCTGGATCCATTTCTTTCAAGAGAGTATGACTGTAACACAACTAGAATGGTATTATCAACTCGAAGGTACCAACATTCATACTTGAGAAGATTTGGCTACTGCTTTCTACAAGCAATATCAGTATAACAGTGACCTCGCCCCAACCCGTATGCAACTACAAAGCATGACCATGGGTTCTAATGAAAGCTTCAAAGAGTACGCCCAGAAGTGGAGAGATCTGGCAGGCAGAATTCAACCTCTGTTGGCTGACAGAGAGTTGGTTGACATATTTATGAGTACACCGACTGGCCCATTTTATAGCCATTAACTGGGGAAGTTCATCATCTAGTTTCACCGACCTTATATTGTCTGGGGAACATCTTGAAAGTGGTATCTGAAGCAAAAAAATTCAGGTGGCTACTTCTTCTAGTGCTATAAAAAAGCCATACAATGGGAAGAATGAATCCAACACTATTGGGGTAGTCCTGGTTGTGAATACAAGATCACACTCACAAAGATGTTTTTGATTCATGGCAAACTCAACAAGCATACAAGCAACAAGGCACAAGCAGAAGAACTCAAAGAAAAGCAAGCATTGGTCACTTATGACAGAGCAGGTCGACCTACTATGCATATAGGTCGACTCAACACAAGCAAAACAAGAAAAATGTAGAAAAGCAGCAGCTAGGTCGACCTACTGTCAACCCAGGTCGACCTAAAATGGAGAAAATTTCATACACTTCTGCTAGGTCGACCCACACATCAACTAGGTCGACCTAAACTGAAGAAATGTCCCAAAACGCATTTGAAGAGAATTCTGAAGCTACTAGAAACAAAGCTAGATTAGTTGCCCAAGGTTATAATCAAGAGGAAGGTATTGATTATGAAGAGACATACGCTCCTGTAGCACGTCTCGAAGCTATTCGTCTCTTACTTGCCTATGCGTGTTCTAAAGACTTCAAACTATTCCAAATGGATGTTAAAAGTGCCTTTCTAAATGGCTATATAAATGAAGAAGTCTATGTTGCTCAGCCACCCAGCTTTGAGAATTACATGTATCCAACTCATGTTTATAAGCTGAAACGTGCTCTATACGGTCTTAAACAAGCCCCTCGGGCCTGGTACGAACGTTTGACCAATTTCTTCTTAGTCAAGGGTACTCTAGGGGTAAAGTTGACACTACTCTCTTTATTAAAAGAAAAGATAAAGATGTTCTCTTAGTCCAAGTTTATGTAGATGATATTATATTTGGATCTACTAATGCAAAACTTGTCAAAGATTTTTCTAAGCTTATGCAGAGTGAATTTGAGATGAGTCTCATGGGTGAGCTAAATTTCTTCCTTGGCCTACAAATCAAGCAACTCAGTCATGGAACGTTTGTAAGTCAAACTAAATACTGTACAGAGCTGCTCAAAAGATTTGGAATGAGTGAAGCGAAGGAGATTGACACACCTATGGCAACAAATACTAACCTAGACAAAGATGAGAAAGGTAAAGAGGTTGATGTGAAAATGTACCGAGGCATGATAGGTTCACTATTGTATCTTACTGCCTCAAGACCAGACATTATGTTTAGTGTGTGTATGTGTGCAAGATATCAATCTTGTCCAAAAGAATCTCACTTAAAAGCTGTCAAAAGAATTCTGAGATATTTACGCGGAACTACTACATATGGCCTATGGTATCCAAAGGGAAATGAGTGCTATTTGGTAGGATTCTCCAACTCAGATTTTGCTGGCTGCAAATCCGATAGAAAAAGCACCAGTGGAACATGTCATCTATTCTCAAATTCGTTGATAAGTTGGCATAGCAAGAAACAAGTATCGGTTGCATTATCTACTGCTGAGGCAGAATATGTAGCTGCCGGAAGCTGCTGTGCACAGATATTATGGCTCAAGCAACAACTTCTTGACTTTGGTATTAAGCTTGATCGTATACCTATCATGTGCGACAACACAAGTGCCATAAACTTGAGTAAAAATCCTGTCTTACACTCACGAACCAAGCATATTGAAATAAGGCATCACTTCCTAAGAGATCATGTAGAGAAAGGAGACGTTACATTTGAACATGTAGAAAGCAAGAAGCAACTAGCTGACATCTTCACCAAACCTCTAGCAATGGAGCAATACTTCAACATTCGTAGGGAATTAGGGATACTCGATATCTCTAATTTGGGCTAATTACGTTTGTTTTCTCTTAAAGTTATTCCTTTACTTTATATCTATATATTGGTTGTTCTCAAGCTAACATTTCTCTTAGTGTAAAGGTAGTTCATTATCAAGCCAGGCATCATTCCACAATGACTAAAGGCTTCTACTAAACAGTGACACCTACATATTGAGAAGGTGGTAACGTGGTTGTTGTTCACTTCCAAAAATATTATTGATGACTATAATATGCTATCAATTAACATGCTTATAGTGACTTCATTCATATATCTCCCGTACTCATGCATGTGCTTCATCATCAATCATAGCATATCATATTATAAACATTCATCAAGTAACTAGGCATAAACACATCATATATAGAGCATTTTCAAAATTTTTGGGATTTAGGTCGACCTAATATGTCTCTGAGTCGACCTAACCAAGTCTTCTTTCAGAAATGTTGTTAAAACTCCCAGTTACGTCGACCTACCCTTCTTTTAGGTCGACCTAAACAACAATTTTTTTAACAGCCTTCCTGTTAGGTCGACCAAGCTCTACATTAAGTCGACCTACTGCGTCAAAAATTTCCAAAAGTGGGTCTGTTGGTCGACCCGACCCATATCCTTTCATACATAACCATTTCCTTTACCTCTTTTGCTCATTTGCATATCACTTGTACGGCCAACCCTAATTCCTCAATCACAAAATCTGTCACAAATCATCTCTCTCACTCTACTACTCAACAACCATGCCTCCAAAATCAAGAAAGGGAAAGGAAACTGCCTCTGGTTCATCATCTCAACCGGTAAGTGCTCTTGTTCATCCTGATTGTAGGGAAAATTTTGAGAAATGGCAGATGAAAAGAAAAATTGTTAAGCAATATACCTATGATCCAAATCTTGTCAAAAACATGCATATCCCCGATGTCGCTGCTTTGATTGAACATCAAAATATTCATCCCTTAGTGCAATGTGATACTCCGTACTGTGAAAATACCGTCAGGGCTTTCTATGCAGGATTTACAAAAGGGGATGGTTGTAATTTCCGATTCAAAATGGGCTCTAGGTCGCATGTTGTTGACAAACGGGCTTGGATTAGTATCTTTGGTCTCAAAATTGTAGGTGATGAATTCTGTATGGAAGACGGGGATGTACCGGGAAACTATGACCATGTGGCCTACATGAAATCTATCCTCAAAGACCCTTCCGTCTTTGAAAAACCTAATGAAACAATAACAGCCGGTCACCTGAAGCGAGATCCTAGGCTCCTAAATTGGGTCATCTCAAGAATCATTCGACCAAGAGCAGGAGGGTACTCAAGAATTGAAAGGAATGAAGTTGTGCTCATGTATCTGCTGCAAAACAGAACGCGTATACATTGGCCTTATTTCCTAGCTGCTATGTTTCATGAGGTCCAACAGAAAACTACAGCCCTGTGTTATGGATCAATCATTCAAATAATTGTCAATCATTTCGGCATGCGGCTTGATCACTTACACTACATCAGCATACACCAATCTCAAGAATTCTCACAAACCACCTTGACTCTTATGAGATACCATTGGAATCCAGTGAGGAAAACCTACTATCTCATTCAAAAGGGAACCGGGAAGGTTATTTACAATTATGATGATCCCACGGAGTTTGGAAACAATGCAGGTAATGAAGAAGAAGGACTTGATCAAGACAATGCAAATGATGATGATCATCACATGGAAGATGTTGCACAAGATACGGATGCAAATTGGAGATATGTTCCTCCACAACAACAGGATATCCCTTGGGGATACACGGCTCCGCCTCCGCCGGATCAAACCAACATCATTTCCATGTTAGAGAATATGCAACTCCTACAACAACAACACTTCGACACACAACAGCTCCAATTCCAACAAATGCAACAGCTCCAACAAGATCGCTATGACGAACAACAACGACAATATCAATCGTTGTACAGCTTGGTTCAAGACCACAAAAGCGATTTTGAGACTTTTGCCTCCAACTCGACTCTAAGACAGAATCAGTTTGAGGAAACGGCATTGCATCGTCATGCCAACATAAGCCAAAGCTTCAACACTCTCAATCTATCTGTGCTTGATTTGTTGGAACAAGTTGAAGAGGATCGTCCTCATACATTTCAAAGAGGAAGAGGAAGAAGGGGCAGGCGTTAGGATGCATTCTCCATCATATCATCATATTATTGCATTTCATTTCATTATCATTATGTTATATTCTTACATATTGTCGTACTGTGCCTTTTTTGTTAATCTCTTGGATTATCATGTATGTTAAAGTGCCCTTTAAACATGTTTGGCTCTCATGTTATCACTATCTACCTTTTATCTATTATACTATGAATGCTAGCGTTTTATCTATGTTTCTCTCGTTACTCTCCTCTTCTGTTTTCTTGTATCTCTTTTGATGTTGTCAAAGGGGGAGATAGATGCTGAGTGTACGGGGGAGCTCAGTTGAGTGAATAGATGCTGAGTGTACGGGGGAGCTTTTACCACTTAGTGCCAAAGCTTCTACTACCGGTTTGCCATCATCAAAAAGGGGGAGTATGTGAATACAAGACCACATATCACAAAGATGTTTTTGATTCATGGCAAACTCAACAAGCATACAAGTAACAAGGCACAAGCAGAAGAACTCAAAGAAAAGCAAGCATTGGTCACTCATGACAGAGCAGGTCGACCTACTATGCATATAGGTCGACTCAACACAAGCAAAATAAGAGGAACTCAGAAAAACAGCAGTCAGGTCGACCTACTCCCAACACACGTCGACCTAAAATGAAGAAATTTATATATCATTCTGCTAGGTCGACCTATACAACAACTAGGTCGACCTAATCTGAGGAAAGGTCCCCAAAACGCATCTGAAGTGGATTCTGGTCGACCTACTTCTTTAACAGGTCGACCTAACTGGGAACAAATGACATCCAAAAGATATGCAGCTCTGTTAGGTCGACCTAAGCACTACAAGAGGTCGACCTATCTGATCAAAAATGCCAAAATTTCTGGTTTTCTCTGTTCCAACTGATAAGCTCTCATATATATTGTCCAAGGTTCATTATTGCTCCTGTACACCAACAACTGAAAGATACACAAATGCTTCTCATCTTCGTTCTTCATCATCTCCAACACAATTACACATAATCATTCTTGCGTTGAGGGTTACTGATCGAGTTCGATAACGTCCATGGAACGGAATTGAAGATTCCTAGTGGGTGAAGATTTGTGGGGTTTTTGGTGAATAAAATCCGAGGGTTTTGTCCTCCAAGATAGGTGAATTTTGGGGGTTTTTATCAAGAAGCTTCATCAAGGATCCAGCTGAGTGTGAAGATTGAAGAACAAGTGTTCGAGCAATTCAAGACACTGCAGAAAGGGATCAAAGTGAAGCTCTTGGAAGACCTTGATCTGGCTCAAGATTAAGGGGAAAGAAGATTCAAAGGATCGACAAATTTGGTTTATTGTTTATCGCTTTGTTATCTTCTTTGTATAAACTGCTTTCAACATTAATGAAAGATTTCCCAATTTCAGTTTGGAATTGGGGGCAGACGTAGTCGTAGCGAGGACGATCGACGAACTGCCTGAACAAATATCGTGTTCTTGTCGCTTTCATCTTTTCATTTAAGTTCTATTCATATTTGGTTATAATTGCAAATTGATCAACGATTCAAGTGTTAAAATTGTGAATTAAGAACTTGTATAAACGTCACAATTCATCACACATTGAATTACTATCAATTTGATCATTATCACCAAGTGTTTGTGTTTTTGCTTCTTTCACTATTACTGCAATGCAAACATCGTTCATCATATAAGAAGTTAATCGATTTTCATTAGAGCGACATATTGATTCTATAGGGTATTCTCTTATCGTTTATCTCAAGCTATTTAGTGGTTTTAACACATATACAATCGTTTCAATAGTGGTTCGGAATAGACGCGAGTCGATTCAGAACCGCTTTCGCTTAAAGTTCAATTAACTCCGAAAAACTCTGTGAGATCTATTCACCCCCCTCTAGATCCTTAGGCCAACGTCTAACAGTAAATTCATTTGTATATTAAATTATTCGATAGAAATGTCATTACAATAAGAAATATAACACTACAAGAAATAATTGAATTTGCTAGGGAATTTAGCCAGGGGCAAAGCACTTAACAAAAAAATCAACGTTACTAGGGGTAAAGCCCCTCGCAAAGTGAAATTCAGAAAAACAAAATGAAAAAAAATTTAGCTTGGGGTAACCCCTTGCAAACTAGAAAGAGGGAAAATTTAAATTTTGAAAAAATCTTTTTCCGAGGGGCAACCCCTGGCAAATGTAAATGGCGCTAAAAAGTCAAATCTGAGATGCATTTTTGCAGAAATTAGTGAGGGGCCACTCCTCCCAAAAAGCCACTATGACATTAGCGAGGGGATACCCCATGCAAACTTACCAACTCCTGCTCTTGCAGTCTGCACATGCCATTTTGTGTTTCCCATGCAACTTTTTAGCGAGGGGCTACCCCACGCAGCATTTGACCGTTTCATTAGCGAGGGGATACCCCTCGGAAACAGACACAGCATTATTAATGCGCACAACAACTCACCGCTTCAGTATTATTATTTATCACTTCTTCTTCCTTTCCCTTCACACTCTCATTCCAAAATATCCAGAATATAATTCTTCTTCCCTTCATCACTCTCTTCTTCTTCTTCCCCAGAATTCTTCCTCTCAACAATACTAGGTGAGTAATTTTAATTATTTCGTATATGATAATTTTATTTTTAGAGTTAATTTGTAATCCAAATTTTGGTTTTATTTCTTGTGTTTCATGTATCAACTGATTGATTTAAAGGGAGCAATATTTTGGGTTTAAAAGCATCAAGAACACAACAATTTGTTCATCAATTCCAGGTACACATTAATAAACTTTTTATATATTTTGTGTATATATTTAATAGGTGCAGTAGATATATTAGATATATTTGGTGTTTATATATTTGATTTTGTGTGTTTTTTTTGTTTGTATAATAATAATAATATAAACTATTTTTTTTTAAAGTTAATTTCGAAATAATTATTAATTATTAGATATGTATATAATATTAACTGTTAAATAAAAATAGTAAATAAATTTGTTGTGTTTATGTTAAGAGATTTATTGTGTTGATTTTAAAGTGGGTATATTTATGTGTATTTATGTTAGAGATTAAAATTTTTTTTCTTTTTAAGTAACTATAAAGATTGTATATTTATTAATTTCAAAAAATGATATCTTTTTATTTTAGAAAAACAGCTGTATATAAAAATGATATCTTTTTATATTGTAAACATATTTCTTTATATAAAACAGTTTATTTAAAAAAAATATATAAAATAATATAAAAAACAGTATATTAAAATAAATAAAAAACAGTATATAAAAATAATATGTTTTAAAAAATATCTTATATATTTTGAATAGTTTAAAATAATATATAAAAAAGAGTGATTAAAAATAAACTATGTGTTTTTAAAAATTAATACAGAATATTTATTTTGTATAGTTTATAGTATATATAAAAAACATTATACAAAAATAAAATTCTGAATAGTTTATATTACTTCAATAAAAAAAAAACAGTATATTATTTTTAGTTTATATAAAACAGTTTATTTAAAAAAGTATATAAAAAACAGTATACAAAATAATATGTTTTAAAAAAGAGTATATAAAAATATCTTATATATTTTGAATAGATTAAAATAATATATAAAAATAGTGTATAAAAATAAACTATGTGTTTTTAAAAATTAAAACAAAATATTTATTTTATATAGTTTATAGTATATATAAAAAACATTATACAAAAATAAAATGTTTAAAAAAACAATATATAAAAAAGTAGTATAACATTTTGCATAATATAAAAAACAATATATATGTTTTAAAAAGTATATTTTGTATATAATATAAAAATGTACTCCACAAAAACAACATGTTTAAAAAAACAGTATATAAAAAAAATAGTATATTAAAACTCCTCAAAATTTATGTGATTTTTTGTATAAATTTTTTTAAAAAGCACTACAAATATATATTCATATAATAGTTTAAAAAACAGTATGTATTTAAAAAATTAAAATTAAAATTGTATTTGATTGTTTATATTATATATATATATATATATATATATATATATATATATATATATATATATATATATATATATATATATATATATATATATATATATATATATATATATATATATATATATATATATATATATATATATTTGATAGTTTATTGTATGTAATAAAAAATAGTATATAAAAACAATATATTATATTTGATAGTTTAAAAAATCAATTTTGTATTTTTAAAATTAAAATTATATTTGATAGTTTATATTATATTTAATATATATATTTGATAGTTTATTGTATGTAATAAAAACTAGTATATAAAAACAATATATTTATTAAAACGGTATATAAATATTTTAAAAGCAAGTATGTATGTTTAGGACTAAAAACAAGTAAATATATTTTATATATGTTTAGAAAATGACAAATATTGAATATAATTAAACATGATTCACATGTGCAGTATGGAACATTACCAATTCTATTGTGGTTGGATGTATGATAGAATGTTTCCTGGACGACGTGGGCTTAAACCACTTTTTATGGAAGGAGTTGCCGCGTTTCTCTCGTATGCGTTTGCTCAAGAATGTTGTCGCAGGGAAGGAGGGGTAAGGTGTCTGTGTTTAAAGTGTGGTTGCAGAAATATTATTAGTGACCCTAGTGAAGTGAAACGTCACTTGGAGAGAGTGTGGTTGCCATAAAGTTGTCAGAGCATCCTGAAATACCCGAACCACCACCGGGGTATCCTGTTGACCCTAGTATTGGTTTTCAAACTTGGTATAAGGTTTCAGGTGGAAAGAAGAAAAATGGGAGAATGTATTGTACTTGAGGGTATTCCAAAAATATCAAGTGGCGTAGTAGAGATTTCAAAATGAGATATGCTGATGGAGAAGGATCATCCACTCCACCTATATTAACCGCCGAAATGCTTGAAACTGTGAGAAACTTGGCAAATACTGAGGCAGCACAACAAGTAGCAGCAAGAAATTTGGAAATTGAAGAGATGAAGAGAAAACAATTAGAGATGCAGGAGGAAATGCAAAGAAGAGAAAGAGAATTACGGGAAGAAATGAGGAGAGAATTTCAGGAAGAAATGAGGAGGCTGGCACAAGAGTATCAAGAAGCAATACGAATTGCAAATGAGCGGTCACAAAGGTTTGATCAATTTTTTGCTTCACAAAATATGGGTGGTGGTGGATTTGGAGGAACTAGTGGATATGGAGGAGCTGACGAAGAAGAGGAGGAACAAAATGGGGGGAATAATTAAATTTACATATTTAAGTTTATTTTAATTTGTATGGAACAATTTGTGTTAACTATTTTGAACTTATTTTTAAATATTATTGTAATTTTGTATGGAGTTTAATTTTTAATATATTTGCTTAAATATTAATTATTATATGTATTATAATAATTTTGTTTTAATTTGAATTATTATATATATATTTTAATTTAAATTATATTATAATTATATATATATATATATATATTTTAATTATTATGTACAATTTTGAAAATTATATATTTTTTTAAAATAAAAACAATTTCCAAGGGGCTAATCCCCAAGAAAAAAAATATATGCTGCATTTTGCGAGGGGCTAATCCCCAAGCAAAATATCTGACGCAGTCTGCACCCTTGCAGACTGCTAGCTGGTGCCTATTTCTGTAGGTTGCAGAGTAAAATTTTGACTTTTCATTTATCGAGGGGGGAAGCCCCTGGAAATTTAGCGAACTGGATAGTCCCTCGGTAATGGATTTGCGACCCCCTGTTTTGTTAGGGGAGCTGTCCCATCGCAAATTGTGCATTTGTGAGGGTTTTTGCTTTTAGTGAGAGGTTTAACCCCTGACAAATTGCAGTATTTCTTGTAGTGTAAGATAAGGGGAACAACAACAAATATTATTCTCACAAATCAATTTATAATACAAATGCAAATGCATCAACTTCTCGTTTAATATACATGTTTAAATATTTTTCATGTATTAACCAAAGTAAATGAATCCGGACTGGATATTAAATTGGTAGTGGTAGAGGTTTAAGATTTAAAGGTTTGACCAGAGTCTAACCGGAGTCCGACTGATAATAATAAAATATTATATTTTTAATTAATTTATAATATATTACACTTAATAAAATATAATATTAAACAAAAATATAAAATATTTATAAGTTTATGATATTTCAAATTTAAAATATTTAATTTAAAAAAATCTATGTTTATATTTATATATTAACATAGATAGAAGGGTTCTAAACTTCAAATATTATACAAAAATTATTTTAAATTATTCAATTATTTGTTGGAATAATAATAATAATATTGTTGCATTTTAAAAGTTATGTGTCTAACTTTGTTGAATATACTATTTTGCTCTATTCACTTAACTCTAAAAAGTGCAATGTTCTATACATGCTAATGTTCTTTACATGCTAGTCCCACATCGCAAATGCTGAATAAAAAGGTGAAATATTTGGTTATAAAATGAACTTTGTGTGAAAAATAATTTTTAAATATACTCTTCTTAAAGCATGTAGTGGTATAGTTGTTTAATGTGAAAAATCTTTGTAGATCAAAGATTCATATCAAAAATAGAATGTAATTTTTTTTTTAATAAGCAAGAAATATATTAAACCACGAGAACCCAAGTTCTCAAAATAGGATACAAGAAGCACGGAATGAGTACCGGCCAAAGAAAATTATGCTCCAATTGAGCCTTACGATTGGTAGTATATGGGATCCCTACTAAATTCGTAAAAATTACAATTGGTGTGCATAATATTCCCAACAAAAGACCACCACCAAACCAAAGCTTTAATTCCCCAAACCATATCCGAGATATTCCAAGTATCGCTTCTAAAAACAATCCCGTTTCTGACTAACCAAATATACCAAACCACCGATAACCAAATAACTCTCTCCTTTCCTTTTCTAACTCTAGCTCTCCTTCCGAAAATGTACCACCGCATAAAACACTCCTTAATATCCGCCGCTTTAAAATTTTCGAATCCAATCCAATCAGCTATTTCTCTCCAAACCAAATCCACACAATAGCAAGACAGTAGAAGATGAGATGTATCCTCAACAGTGCAGCAACAAAAAGCACAAAAAGAATTAGATAGAGTGATTATACTTTCCGGAGAAGAGCTCCTCTTGTCGGGATCTTATTATTGAAACACCTCCAACCAAAAGCTTTCGATTTCAAAGGAGCATCTATCCTCCATACAAGGCGAAAAACCTTATCAAACTCTCCCTCCGGTCCAAACGGGATTTAATTTGATACTTGCCGAGAGCTTCGTAACAGCTTCTTACCGAAAAAGAACCTTGTTTTTCGGGTAACCAAACCACCCTGTCAGCGCTGTTCTTGTCCAAAGAAACTCCCTGGAGATCGTGGTGCAGCTGTTCCAGCGATGCCGCTACAGCATCATGAACATCCAAGGCTGACTGCACACGCCCATGATCCGAATTCAATACTGCTGCAGTCCTTGCCTGGTCAGAGTTTGCGGAGTAAAACTGATGCAGACCCGACGCAGGTGCAGGCCGAGTTGATGTATGGCGCTGCGAGCTTGGAATGCACCGCGACAAACCGAAATCTCCCCACCTCCATATCTCGTTAATCCAACTCCCCATGAGGGCCACAGAGACATTCTTCAAAGAGGAGAGAAAATACAGCAATGGATAAACATCTTTTAGAATGCCCTGTTTAGTCCAATTTGAGTGCCAAAACGAAATAATGCCGCCATTACCTACAGAAAAAAACAGTTAGTATTGAAAAAATCTTTCGGTTCCAATGTCATTATGTCCCTCCACCAATAAGACTTTGATTCCTCCCCCTTCCCTTTGGAATCCGCATGAGCAACACAAAGATTGACATCTCCATATCGCGCTTTCAAAACCCCATACCACAAAGAAACCGGTTTTTCTACAATCCTCCATTTCCACTTATACAAGAGAGCGGTATTAAAATCTTCAATCCTTCTAATCCCCAACCCTCCTTTCTCAATTGGTAGGCAAACTGATTTCCAACTAATCCAATGGATGCACCTTTTGTTTTCCGATCCGCCCCATAGAAAATTACTTTGGATACGATTAATATCCTTAATAACTTTCTTAGGAGCCTTGTAGAAAGAAAGATAAAAATAGCTAGGCTACTAAGGACCGCCTTTACAAGAGTGATTCTTCCTCCAAAACTAAGATACCTTCCTTTCCAACTCTCCAATCTCCTTCTAATTTTCTTCAACAAAGGGTCCCAAGTGTTAATCCTTCTAGGATTGCTACCGATAGGTAATCCTAAGAAAGAAAACTCCTTTTCTTCCCTCCTACAACCAAGAAAGTTAGTGGCTATCTCCAAGAAATTATCTCTCATATTGATCCCAATTAACTTGCTCTTATGGAAGTTAATACCCAAACCCGAAATCAACTCGAAGGCTCTCAAAACCGATTTAATAGCCCACAAATGAGCCCAACTACCATCTCCAATCAATAATGTTTCGTCCGCAAATTGGAGGACATCTACAAAACACCTTCTCTTGAAAGTAAACCCCGCGAAGTCACCATTTTCCACCGCTCTATTCACTAACCCTTTCAACCCTTCCGCAACTATGACAAAGAGAAAAGGAGAGATTGGGTCGCCTTGCCTCAATCCCTTCTCCACCTTGAACTCCTTGGTGGGGCTACCATTCACCAACACCGACATATGACTCGTGAAGACTATTGCTTTCATCCAATTTATCCATCTATCTCCAAACCCCATTCTAATCAACATGGTTCGAAGGAACTCCCAATTAACCTTATCATACGCTTTCTCAAAGTCTACTTTAAAAAGAAGCACTTCCTTCTTAGCCTTAGTTGCATAGTCCACCAACTCGTTTGCCACTAAAACCCCATCTAACAATTGTCTTCCCGGAACAAAGGCACTTTGACTATTGGATATCACCTTGCCTATAACCTTCTTGATTCTACTCGCCAAAGCTTTTGATATGATTTTATGGATGCTCCCAACCAAGCATATTGGCCTATAATCGTCTAAAACTAAGGGATTGTTAGTTTTAGGGATCAAAGCCAAGAAGGATGAAGTTATGGACTTAGAGAGAGTGGACCCCGAGAAAAAATCTCTAAAACAAGAAAAGACATCCGACTTGACAAACTCCCAACACTTCTTGTAAAAAAGAATCGAGTACCCATCCGGACCCGGACTTTTGTCCCCATCACAACTCCACACCGCTTCCTTAATCTCACTTTCCTCAAAAGGAGACTCGAGAAAATCTTTGTCTTCAAGGTTGATCTTGTTGAATAGATCACCCTCCAAAACCGGCCTAAAAGGCTCACTATCCTTGAATTTTGACTCAAAATGAACCAAAACCTCCTCCTTAACTTCCTCCACCTTGCTAAGAATTCCCCTACTCGTCTAAATATGACCAAGGTAATTGCGCCTCCTTCCACTCTTCAACACCGAATGGAAAAATCTACTATTATCATCACCATCGTTTAACCACCTAAGTCTCGCCTTTTGAATCAACATGTTTTCCCTAATCTTAAGATTAGTCCAAAACTTCCTATTAGCCCTCCTTCTATCCCCCCTATCCACTTCCACATCCGAATGATGATTATCCAAATCGTTTATCTCCTTCACTCCCTCCTCCAATTCTAGATTGATTTTACCGAAAACATTCAAATTCCACCATCTCAACTTTATCTTGAGAAGTCTCAACTTCTCTTTCAACACAAAATCTCCTCGCCCTTGAACAAACATATCCTTCCATTCCTTCTCTACGAAACCTATAAATTCCTTGTGGTTAAACCATTCGTTATTGAATTTAAATGGTTTCGGTCCCCAATCCATTTTATCCACCACTAGCCAAATGGGGCAATGATCGGAAATATCTCTATCTCCTATTTGTTGCCCAACAACACCCCACCAATCAACTAAATTGCTAGAAACCAAGAAGCGGTATTCTTTTTTTCATCGAAAATTCAACCCAAAACATATGCATATAATCACATAAGCACACATAATATATAAAGCAATCACACAATATATAAAACATCATCCAGAAAAAAGAAAATATGAAAACAAATGGAAAATATAGAATGTTGTATACTACTAAGAGGTGCAAGCCTAATAAAAATTAACTTAATAATTTTTCTAACAGGTTCCTCTTTAATTATGGAAGGAAAATTAATCAACTTATAAAACTCATTCTCTTTCATGCTTTATAATTTTCATGAGTGGATATAGAGAAACTCCATCTATTTTTCCTTTATCGGGACAAATTCATTCGTTTTTCTTGTATTTTTCATTCTGATTAAATGTTTGGATAACTTTTATATATATCTCATTCATTTCAACTTCTAAAAAATAATTTCTCTATCAATATTTAACTCAACAATCAACATACACTCTTTTAATGTTTTTTTATATCAATCCTACCTAATCCAATGGGACACACAAGGCTTTAAAATTTCAAGAAAACTAATCATGCTACAATTTACAAATTTACTAAGTGAAACTAAAAGGAGATAATATCAGCAGTAGACTTTTCTTCTTTCTTTTCTACATAGTTTACTAGTATGATACCCGTGCGTTCGCACGGGTACCCTTCGTTTTCGCGCATTTGAATTGAGGAAAATAAAAAATATTAGTAAAAGATTAAATTTGGATTAAAATAGAAAAAGTTATAAAAATAATAATATTGAAAAAATTGAATATTAAAAATAAAAAGATATTAATAAAATAAAGTTTATATTAGTTTAGATTAAATAATACATCTAAGGATGCATTTAAGAAATGTAACTTCATGTTCCCATTAATATTTAATATTTTGATAAGTAATTCTTGTTCTCGTTAATATTCAATATTTTATTCAATAATTTCATTTTCCTGTTAATATTCAATATTTTGATGAGTAACTTCATGTTCCCGCTAATATTTATTATTTTGATCAGTAACTTTGTATTCCCGTTAATATTCCAAATTTGTTACCGTTAATATTCAATATTTTGATTAGTAACTTCATGTTCCCGTTAATATTCATTATTTTGATTAGTAACTCCGTCTTCTCGTTAATATTCATTATTTTGATCAATAAATTTGTGTTCCCGTTAATATTCCAAATTTGTTCCCGTTAATATTCAAAAAATTTATCAGTAACTTAATATTTCTGTTAATATTAAAAAATTACCTTGTAACATTGTGTTCTCGTTACTATTCAATATTTTGTCAATAAATCCGTGTTCCTATTAATAATTATTATTTTGATGTGTTCCCTTTAATATTCAAAATTTATTTCCGTTAATATTCAAATTTTGGATCGGTAATTTAATACATTCCATCAACCACAAACTCGCTTTTGAGTTATGACTCCTCGGCAAACTCGGGTAGCTTTGAATTTAATATAATTTGACTTTATGGTATGATGCTTCGATAAAAGGATCTTAAAAGGACCCTAATAATTAGTATATGCCTATGGACCATGCCAATTGCTTTATTGAAGTTGAAAATTATTGGAAAGGAGATAATTCAAACATGTAATATTCCTTAAAAAGATAAAAACATGAAACACAAAGCTACAGAAATGTAATTGACATTTTTTTCTAATATCTTCACAGCGTAACTTCATTTGTCACTTCAAATATCTTCTTGAATCTTGTCTATTAGTATATTAAATTTTTGCAAAAACCAAAATTGATTTAATAAAATTAATTTTATTTAAATAAAGAAAAATATAAAGTAATTTATACTAAAATATATTTATTTACAATCTAGTAATCAACATTGTTTAGCCAATTTCTATTCACTCAAATTTGCTATCAAAGCATTCTATTTTCAAGTCATCAGTTAAAGATGGATAAGCAACTAAGAAAATAAAAAACAGAACAAAGAAATTCAAATATGATCCCTACAGTAAGTAACACATTAAGCTCAAAATTGTAAACCATGACTTTATTTAACAGAAATCAGAATACACAAAGGTCTAAACTCAAATGATCCAAAACAATGTTGTTTCATGTACATCAATCAAACAAAGGTCTAAACTCAAATGTTCCAAAAGAATGTTGTCTCATGTACATCAATTAAGCAAAGGTCTAAACTCAAATGATCCAAAAATATGTTGTTTCATGTTCATTGGTCGAGTATTCAACATGGTTTTCATGGCACAAGAAATATCTTCCCAATCTGGTGACCGTTTCCACAAGCTTGTGAGCCTCGTTTGCATCAAAAAAAGAGAAACATTGGTGGACCAAATGATTTATCTTTACTTTTGCATTTCCAAGTGCAGGTCAAAGATTCTTCTTCACATTTTCAATGATCAATTGCTTACTCCTATAACTCCTATTATGCAAGTAACCCCCTGCACATAATCCACCAAATCATATTTATCAAACCATGTGCAGGCAAATACTTCCATTCAGAAAACTAAACATGAAGATTGTAATACCATGGACAGTGAGACGTTTAGTAATATCTTGACGTAATTGATGCAAAGTCCTCAATTCTGTAATTGATGCAAACATGGGCTCCCATACTCTCGCAATAAGATAGCCTCTCTTCATCACCTGCACAGTAATATCTTGAATAAAATTTCTGCTTCGAATTTCAATACTGTCAAGTCTTAAACACACAGAAACTGAGTAAAAAAACTCAATAAAATGAAAAGAAATAGTGAACCTGCAACAACAATTACCCTCGATTCGCCCAACTTCGCTGCCTGAGTCGCAAATACATCAATTCCACCTGAACCTCCATGAATCTGAGAATTCATAAAGTTAACACATCAACAAAGAAAAAAGATCAAAATCAAGGCAAGAATCAGTTAATTATGTTAATTTGAAGTCAATAATGATAATCTATTGTAAGCATATTAAAGTTCCTGCTGCTGAGGCTTCTATTGACGCAACTGCCCGAGGCATTGCATCAATACTTTGTGCACATGGTCCATAAGTTGAATGGAGAATTTGAACCATTTGGGAAGCTGCTTATGGCTTGATTCCTGCTAATTCCTTAACTGTTGATCTTCCAGAAATAATAGTTGTACCCCACTCTTCAAACACTTTTCAAATTGATTCATTTTTCATTAATTACGAAAGTTCAAAAAGATAAAGTAATACTCTCATTACAACACACCTGAAAGTCCAAAAAAATGCTAGAGCAGAATATTATCCTAGGCTCAAACCACATGTAACACACAGAAAAAAATATGTACTTACATATAATTCCATGTATAATATTATCTGCATAACAAACAGAAAAATGGAAAATATAAAGGTAGTTAAGAGATAAGATATAATGGTTGGCTTTAAATGAAGTTGATGGAAAATCGTAGTAACATGCAAAGCATACATACTGAAATTATAACACGTCCAGTGATACCAAAAGCTGATTGGTCAATGTCAGGGTATGTCTCAAGTCCAGGTTCACTATCCAAGCAATGGTGCAATAGTATGCCAGTATAAGCACAATTCTAAATTATTGTCCATAACAATTCTAAAGAGCACAAAGCAAAACTAACATCCATAGGTTGAAAATTGCCCCAATGAAAGAAAACTCCCCGAAGTTTGAAACTGATATGAGAAGGCCCAAAGCATACATGTTGCGCTACCAGAAGGAAACACAGTAGAACACAGTAGAAGATAATCGTCGTTAGGAACACCGAAACCACAACAACACAACCGAGAGGAAGCACCCGTGACTGCAAAAAGAAACCAGAATCCTAAGACCTACTAATAAAAGGATTCAATATTATATAAGCATTTCAACAATAAACCCCCTTACATGCGAGCTTCAACCGGACATTGATTTTGAACAACAACTATCAAACATTCAGAACTATGTATAAAACCAAAAGAGCATAGTTTTCCTCCCTCAAACTAAACCACATATAAAATTAAAGTAGATAACATACCTAGGCAATAACAAAAATATCGAGAACCAGAAGTGTTCTTAAAAGCTTCAATCAATTCTTCTCGTTCAAAAACCGGAAACATATGAGACATACTTGCTGCAAAATAAGAGCAAAAAAACTTAGATTCACATAACCAGAAAAACGATTTGAAAAGTGTCATGAGCCTGTAAGCTCCAATTATTCTCAATTAACCAATGCTCTCCATGACTGATACTCTAGGGATCAGTTTCATGATTATAACTTCAAAGGATGCATTGTCAGTTAGCAATCTGTCTTTAGCTTGCTGAATAGCAATATGTCCTTATCACATTAACAACAACCATTCACACAATACCCACCTTTCAACTATTCAAAACCACAACAACACTACTCCTCCATCATACCATCGTTGCTAAACCAACACAAACAGCCACCTTGTAACACAACAACCGTGAATATCTGTCTCACATTACCGCCGGATTTCCTCACTTCAGCCGCTCAACAATCGTGACAACAACCTTCAAGGTCACAAGTTCAACTCACTTGCACTGGTTGGTCGGAACTGTCATGCATATAAAGACAATCATTTTTAAAGCCTCATCAAGTTCCTGCACATAGAAAGAATTGAATGGTCTTTATCGAACCGAGCCCTGTACAAATTCACCTGAACATGGCTCCAGTATAAAAGAAACAATGCCTTGGCCTGATTCTGGATATAAATATTTGTCCGAATAGGCGCCTTAGGAAACTCTAATATAAGTGTATCAGTTTGTGTGGGCAGATTATGATTGCAAATGGTAAGACTGCGAGGAACAACACCATAATATGTCTCTGCAGATTGTGATGTCATTAAAAAAGTAAAATAAGACAGTGATGAAGGTGTACATTGAAGAAATTGCACAAATTATAGAACTATTATATCAATTAACCGAATAAGTCGTGAAAAGGATTTGAAAAAAATGAGTGAGAACATTATTAATTTTATAGTACTAAATACACTAAACAAATATTGACATTTTTTATGCATGAAATACAGGTACAAATTACTCAATAACTGACCTTCCACTGACTTGGCCAAGAATTTCTTCTGCTTTGGCACCATATCCACTCTCAGCACCACCCTGCAGACAGATAGACACATACACATTTCTTAGATAATGCAACTGGGACAAAAACCTTAAAGTTAAATGCATACCTGATGAGATCTAAACATTCAGAAAAACCGACACTTTAAGATGGATATGAAGTTGCCGTGTCTGTACAACAAAATGTTTTAAACGTCAAGAGATTAAGGAAAAAAAATAAACCATATCAGAACTGCAGCCCTGCATAAAGCTCAACCGAAACGAATAACAAACTGGTTCCCGAAGAAACAGGCTGCATCAACGACTCAAACCGCCACTTCCCACAAAATTCTGCTAACCAATCTGCATAACCACCACAAAAAGTTCCTGCAGAAAACAAAACTAAACAAAAACCAAAAGTCGATTCAGCCAAAGTAAATAGTCTTTGTACCAAGATTCATAACACAACAATCTAACAATGAAGATTATAGAACAACAAAACATTGGTTGGAACTTGAAACATACCATATTGGAAAAGAACTTGCGACCGAGATCTCCTGAAACCCTAATCCCGTGGAAGGGTCGGATCTGGAAAAAAAGTCATGTTAATGAGAATTGACAATGGATAAGGTCAAAAATCATCAAGAAAACAGCTGCAGAGCAAAAACAACCAAAACCCTAGTTCATCATTTTCCCAATTTTACAAACCCTTTAGAAATTATCAGAAGAACATTGTTCATCAAACATCAAAACCTCAAACACAGATAAATCCCAATATTCATAAAAAAACCTAAACAATTTGTTCATCATTTCCCTTAAAATTAAAACCCTTCAGAATCGTGAGAGAGGAAGAGAGATCAAGAACAAAAACCAGAAATACCTCACCCGAGATTCAGATTCGTAGCTTTCGTCATCATCTTCATAGATCTCCAACCAACTCAACTCATTCATCTAAAATCGTTCAACATCGTTCATCACGAACCCAACAACATCAACATCACCATCATCGTGTTCATCATCGTCCTCAGCGCTCAACAGAACAAACCGTGTCAGGAAAGAATACAAATTGCATATGTAGGAAGAAGGAAGAAGGAAGAAGAAGAGGGAGAAGGAGGAAGAAGAGAGAAAGTGAAGGAAAGGACGAGAGAGAGAGAGAGAGGGAAAGAGTGTCAGAAGATATTTTTCTTTCAAATTTGTAAGAAGAAGAAGAAGGTGGTACAAAGAAGAAGAACGGAGGAAGAGATAGAAAGAAGAAAAAAGTTTGTGGATGAAGAAAGAGAAAGGGTTTTGAAAATTAAAAGTGATATGATGAAGTAAATGTGAAAAAGCATCAAAGTAGGTTTGCTTTGGTTGATTTGGAAACAAAAAGAGCTACGTGACATCAGCGTTTTGTTTATTCCTGACAACCAAAGGCAAAATTTAGTAATTATGTAGTTGTAATGGAACAAAGTGACATCATCGGTTGGAAAAAGTAAATTTGGGACAACAAATACCCCTATTTTAGACACATGGCAGATATAGAAGCAGGGACATAGTGGTGTAACACAACAACCGTGAATATCTGTCTCACATTACCGCCGGATTTCCTCACTTCAGCCACTCAACAATCGTGACAACAACCTTCAAGGTCACAAGTTCAACTCACTTGCACTGGTTGGTCGGAACTGTCATGCATATAAAGACAATCGTTTTTAAAGCCTCATCAAGTTCCTGCACATAGAAAGAATTGAATGGTCTTTATCGAACCGAGCCCTGTACAAATTCACCTGAACATGGCTCCAGTATAAAAGAAACAATGCCTTGGCCTGATTCTGGATATAAATATTTGTCCGAAGAGGCGCCTTAGGAAACTCTAATATAAGTGTATCAGTTTGTGTGGGCAGATTATGATTGCAAATGGTAAGACTGCGAGGAACAACACCATAATATGTCTCTACAGATTGTGATGTCATTAAAAAAGTAAAATAAGACAGTGATGAAGGTGTACATTGAAGAAATTGCACAAATTATAGAACTATTATATCGATTAACCGAATAAGTCGTGAAAAGGATTTGAAAAAAATGAGTGAGAACATTATTAATTTTATAGTACTAAATACACTAAACAAATATTGACATTTTTTATGCATGAAATACAGGTACAAATTACTCAATAACTGACCTTCCACTGACTTGGCCAAGAATTTCTTCTGCTTTGGCACCATATCCACTCTCAGCACCACCCTGCAGACCGATAGACACATACACATTTCTTAGATAATGCAACTGGGACAAAAGCCTTAAAGTTAAATGCATACCTGATGAGATCTAAACATTCAGAAAAACCGACACTTTAAGATGGATATGAAGTTGCCGTGTCTGTACAACAAAATGTTTTTAACGTCAAGAGATTAAGGAAAAAAATAAACCATATCAGAACTGCAGCCCTGCATAAAGCTCAACCGAAACGAATAACAAACTGGTTCCCGAAGAAACAGGCTGCATCACCGACTCAAACCGCCACTTCCCACAAAATTCTGCTAACCAATCTGCATAACCACCACAAAAAGTTCCTGCAGAAAACAAAACTAAACAAAAACCAAAAGTCGGTTCAGCCAAAGTAAATAGTCTTTGTACCAAGATTCATAACACAACAATCTAACAATGAAGATTATAGAACAACAAAACATTGGTTGGAACTTGAAACATACCATATTGGAAAAGAACTTGCGACCGAGATCTCCTGAAACCCTAATCCCATGGAAGGGTCGGATCTGGAAAAAAAGTCATGTTAATGAGAATTGACAATGGATAAGGTCAAAAATCATCAAGAAAACAGCTGCAGAGCAAAAACAACCAAAACCCTAGTTCATCATTTTCCCAATTTTACAAACCCTTCAGAAATTATCAGAAGAACATTGTTCATCAAACATCAAAACCTCAAACACAGATAAATCCCAATATTCATAAAAAACCTAAACAATTTGTTCATCATTTCCCTAAAAATCAAAACCCTTCAGAATCGTGAGAGAGGAAGAGAGATCAAGAACAAAAACCAGAAATACCTCACCGGAGATTCAGATTCGTAGCTTTCGTCATCATCTTCATAGATCTTCAACCAACTCAACTCATTCATCTAAAATCGTTCAACATCGTTCATCACGAACCCAACAACATCAACATCACCATCATCGTGTTCATCATCGTCCTCAGCGCTCAACAGAACAAACCGTGTCAGGAAAGAATACAAATTGCATATGTAGGAAGAAGGAAGAAGGAAGAAGAAGAGGGAGAAGGAGGAAGAAGAGAGAAAGTGAAGGAAAGGACGAGAGAGAGAGAGGGAAAGAGTGTCAGAAGATATTTTTCTTTCAAATTTGTAAGAAGAAGAAGAAGAAGAAGGTGGTACAAAGAAGAAGAACGGAGGAAGAGAGAGAAAGAAGGAAAAAGTTTGTGGATGAAGAAAGAGAAAGGGTTTTGAAAATTAAAAGTGATATGATGAAGTAAATGTGAAAAAGCATCAAAATAGGTTTGCTTTGGTTGATTTGGAAATAAAAAGAGCTACGTGACATCAGCGTTTTGTTTATTCCTGATAACCAAAGGCAAAATTTAGTAATTATGTAGTTGTAATGGAACAAAGTGACATCATCGGTTGGAAAAAGTAAATTTTGGACAACAAATACCCCTATTTTAGACACATGGCAGATATAGAAGCAGGGACATAGTGGTGTTTTCCAGAACCATTTCCCTTCTTATATTATAGATTATATTTCTACTATTCCTTCCCGTGAGAGTTAAATAAAAGGAAAATACGAACGGAAAACAATACACATATTTGTATTCTACTATTCAAAAATAAAATGGATGAATATCAGCACGAGGGAGTGGATCTATAATCAGAAGTCCATGCTGGCAACTGAGTAGAATAAACAGAAGGAACTGAAGTTGTATGTGTATAATTAAAAGAAGAAGAATATGAAGCTGGTGGCAGCATTAAACTCTGAAGAGAAGAAGCCATGGGAATATTCCAACCATGCAAATAATCATAAAACTTGTTTGAACCTTGCAAAGTGTAAAGAGCTCCATTATGAACCATTGAATCACTATTAGAATGTGAAACACTCCAATTGAGTCATGTGCAACATTCTTCATTGCAAGCATAACTACACCAGCAATAATTTGGGCATCCAAACCTGTTGTATGTTCATACATAAAAATTATTGAAGGATTGGATACAAGCTTTACTACTATGGTTAGATAAGTCAGTTGGACAAGTGATACCAACTATGTTATCCTTTATACCATCAAGTACAATTGTATCAAGGACTTCTTCAACAAATTTATGCAAAATATATACACATAGAAAGTTACAAAATGTATCTTTTATATGACCATAAAGTAGCCTGGAATAAATGTTGCAAGAATAAAGCAGCAGTGGAGTCAATTCCTGAGTTTTCTGGAAAGTTACGAAAATTACCTTTAACATTTGATCATGTACTTCCAAGAAAATCACTCTTCAAAATTTCAGTGCATGACATGTAAAGAATCAAATTGCTAGCACATCAACCAAACCACACTGCCGTAAAACAGCCAGACCTATGTTTATCCATCCTATAGAGACATTTCCAAACAAAACAGTCTCAGTCTCAGGTGTACTCATTATAGTTAATGTTTAAATTTCAATTATGTTTATCCTTGGAACTGTCCTTGATAAGGATATATTTTGTAAAAAAGTGAGACAGTCCTTCATAAAAACTAAATACTTTATATCCATGCTATGTTTCTGGATCAGTTATAAACAGCAATATATCAGTCATTAAGCAAATCATTATAAAATGAACACTATAAACTACAATACTTTAACAATCATTTAAACTTTCTAAAAATCCAAACAGTAGAAATCATAACTTCTGTTTGTTCAAAAATCTGAAACAAAAAACAGTTCTGTTAGGTACAAAGATAAAACATAGCACAGACAATAAAAATCAAAACTTCATAAAAACTAACTACTTTATATCCATGCTATGTTTCTGGATCAGTTATAAACAGCACTATATCAGTCATTAGGCAAATCAGTATAAAATGAACACTATAAACTACAATCCTTTAACAATCATTTAAACTTTCTAAAAATCCAAACAGTAGAAAATCATAACTTTCTAAACTTTGTGTGTGTTTTGAACATCATTAGACCATCTAAACTTTGTGTGTTTGTGAAGAACACTATAAAAATCATAACTTTAACATGATTCAAAATAATCAGTAGAAAGAGAACTATAAAAATCAGAACTTCATGTGTTTTCAACCTGAATACACCATAAAAATCCAAACTTTATGTGTTTTGAACATCATTAGACCATCTAAACTTTGTGTGTTTGTAAAGAACAATATAAAAATCATAACTTTAACATCATTCAACAACATCATTCAACACTATAAAAATCATAACTTTAACATAATTTTGAATCGGTACTTCTTGTGTTTCAAAGAAAAGTTAAGAAGAAGAAGAAGAATACTATGTAAATCGGGTGAAGAAGAAGAAGAAGAAGAGAGAAGGGTTAAACTGGGATGTGGTACCTGTGGTATGCGCAGAGTTGTATGAAGAATGAAAAGAGAGAGAAGGATGTATGAAGAATGAACGAAAAGGAGAGAATGAGAGGGAAATATTGAAAATTGGTTCCCCTGTTGTCTAGCGTGTAAAAGGGTTCCCCAAACTTTATTTTTACACAATGGTTAATTGTTGTTTAGCAATAATAAAATTGAAAAAATGGTGCCACTTGGAACAATGGGTACATTTGATTGGTTGAGTAGAAATTTGATTTAGCAAATTACCAAAATGGGCATATGTTAGTGCAAAATGAAAAAAGAAAAAGGACAATTAAGGGAGTTAATAGGTATATTATATTCTTAGTTAGGTAGTTGAATAAGAGAGTGAGAACTTGGAGAAAGGACCAATGAGAATAAAACCAACGCCTACTAGAAATTTGGCCTACGGCCACGCTAAAATTGTCCACAGCTCAGAAACTGTGGCCACATATATGATTTGGCCATGGTTATCAAAGCGTAGACGTATGTTATAGAATATTGAATCCGGAGTGTAAAACTGTGGCCTTAACTTCAATTGCCACGGTTATAGAACTGCGTATATTTTAAGCCGCAAAGAAAAACAGCGGCCTTATAATTTTGACTAAAACTTGTGGCTCAAATCCAAAAATTGAGTGCCCGCCATGTTTTCCCTCTTTTCTTTTCGTTTCCCTCTTTCTCTTGTTTTATATTTTATTTTATTTTTTAAGATTAAAAAGAAAAAAAACTAAAACAAATAAACATAAAATGGGATTAGGGTTAAGTGACTTTGGGATTCTTCTCTTCTCCCTCTCACGATCGTGAAGCAGCAACGGCGCCGACATCACCACACAGCCACCGTGAACATACGAATTATCACCTCTCATCTCGACTCTCTTCTATCTCTGGTCTCCACGCGTTCTCAATCTCCCTCTCTTCTCAAATCCCAGGTTCTCTCTCGGTACGAAGGTCACCACTCAGGTACGTCTTCGACTTTTACGCTTCGTTTTCTCCATATCAAATTTCCTCCTCTTTTGCTTCTGAGTTTGAATCCTCTTCTGTGTTTTTCGTCTTTGTTCCAGTTGTTGATACGTGGATGGAGTTGATGCGGGTTGAAGGTTCCTTCTGGGTTTGTGAAGACTTGAAGGATCGATTGAAGAAGATGAAGAGGTGATGCCGTTTTCTTTTTCTTCTGCAGATTGATGAATGGTGACTGAAGGTTAAAGAAAAACGGTTATGGCGAAAGGTTGAATGAAGATTGGATCGAAAGAGATGGGGTAAAGGGAATGATTTCTGTTAGAGGTTGTTATGAGGTGAATTTGAGAGAAGGATTTCTGTTAAAGGTTAGTTCTTAATTAACGATCCTTGATTGTTTATGGTTTTTTTCTTTGATAAGTAAAAACAAAACAGACTTTGTTTTCTAGTAAATTGAAATCCAGTTTTTGTATTGTTATTGGATTTTGATTTTGGAAGGTAAATGACAAAATTCAGATGTCTTGTTTATGTAATTTTTGTGTCGATTCCTCTCACCTTTGTTGGCATTTTTGAATTGTTGATTAAACATTAGAATTTGTCTCAAATTATATCTACAAATCGTCATTCCCTGATGCATACCTATTGTTATTATATTATTAGGACAAATATTTTGAAGATGCAAAACTCATAATTGAAGCCATAAAAAGTAAAGGTGTTGCATCTGTCGGGGCTGCTGGATTTTGTTGGGGTGGTGAGTGCTACTCATTCTAATCATTTTTGTATATCTTCCTTTGCTTAATGTTCGAAATGCAACTAAGCTTAAATTGAACTCACACAATGTAATATGTTTACTTCCTTTTGTCAGCTAAGGTTGTTACTGAACTCGCGAAATCCAAACTTATTGAAGCTGTGGTGCTTTTATATCCATCATTTGTTTCTGTGGATGACATAAAGGGTATGGATTTTCAATTTTTGTATTCTTAATTTGCATTTTCAGGTTCCAATTCCGTTGACATCAACAGGAATGGAGATGCTTGGGTTTTATCATGCTTTCAATTATTCCCTTTACCATTTCAGGATTAGAAGGGGCTGCCTTGACCTTTAGTTTAATGAGATGGTGGAGGATAAGGTGCAGCCACACATTCATAGGATTTAATATATATTTATGACTTGAGGATGATGATGCTAAAGCGGCAATTAAAATTTCGGTATCTGAAGTTACTCAGGTGATTTTTGAGTAAAGAATACCGATTGAGTTATTTTAGGAGTTGATAGTTTCTTGCCGGTTGTAATTATAGTTGGTTTGTATGACATGCAGACACCGGAAGTGCTTGAGTTGGCCAAGGAAATCAAAGAAAAGTTGAAAGAAGCTAGTAAATATGGTACAAATATTACTTTCTATTTCAATAATGTATGAAGTTTATGGTAAAAAATAATGTGTAAAGTTATGTTTAGTGTTTTGTCTTTAGTCTTTCATTGTGAAGATGAAAGAATAATAGAATGATAAAAAGGGTGAATGATAAAAGAATAATAGAATAATAGACTGATGTGTTCTTTACGTATACAATATTGTTTAAATAATCTTATTCATATCTCTTTGTTAATTAACGAAATCTCTAAATAATTTTCATGCTTCATTGTTTTTTCTTTTCAAGTATTTTGGTCTTGCTTCTGTTTGTTTTATGATGGAACTACATCGGCTTGCATATGCTCAAGTTCTATCATCACATGCATTGACCTGGCAAGTAAGTGCAAGATAATCAAGCCAAAAACATTCTATTAATTTGATCTTGAATTAGTAAATTATCTTGAATGAACTGTATTTATTATTGATGAACACCAAAATTTACTGCTGCACACATGTCTTGGATTTTTACACGAGGTTGATGAATCTGAAAACTTGAAAGAGTAAGGATGAAATTGATGTTACATAGATATGATTAAGAAACTCCAGGAAACTTAAACTATCAAGGCCAAGTGAAACTCTTTTTTTTATAATGAAGATTGCAGTTTTATCAATTCATAACAACAATATTTATACAAGTAATCTAATTTGGTGCCATGTTCACATATCTGCAGATAGCTCCAATATATCTAACATCATGCATGAAGCAAGGAATGGGCTTGCTCGAGAATTTATTGTACAAACAATCTGTTCAACACAACAACTTGTTGCTTAAGGTAATTTGTTTCATCTTAATTTTTTCATTTTCAATTCAAAAGTCTGATACTTATTAATTTTTTAATATGCTTGTGAGTGACAGAAAAGTTATTCTGATTCATGCAGAACATTGAGATATGCCGTTTGTACGGGCTTGATCATATCAGTTCAAATATCATGAAGGTAACATGCATTATTGATTTGGTTAACTGTCACAAATACTATGGGTAAAAAGTGTGGAGATTACAAATCTTCATCTTTTCCGAATGATTTTCATATTCTGATATGACTTTTCTTGACAAGCTTTCTATCAACCCATAAATAGAAAAGACAGTGAATTTTTGAATTGTGTCTTTACGCCCAATAATACATCATCTTTTTAATGAAGTCATTGTTATTGTTAATACTTTCTAATGGATGACTCTAGAGTTACTTTAATTATTTCTCTCTGATGTATTATATCTGATAATATAAGTATCTTCTTGATGAGTACATCAACAATGGTACTCTAGCATTAAAGTTCTTAAATGATCCTTTTTTAGACATTCTAATTCTATGGTTTCTTTGATTTGCAGCTAACCCTTTTCTCAGGATTTGTCAGCTATCAGATGGTTAGAGATGCATATGATGGTTAAGTTTCCTTCATTGCCCTCTATCTAGATATTGCTTTCTTTATACTGCTGTAATGTTTTTGTATGTCTTATCCACAGAATGAATGATGTTGGATTGAATTAAGATGTTATATTAGAAACATATAGCAAGTGAAATCATAGAGCCGAATCCAGGACTCGTTTTATATTTAGTTTTGGTTTAAGTTTATTAGATATATAATGTGCTTAGTCAATCACGATGCTATTGTCATTGATGTGTAGACACTAAAATAATTTGTATTCATACAATTATAGTAATCAAGTTTTAAATTCTTCAAAATTAGTTTAAGTGATTGATGTGTTGGTTTGAAAAAGAAAATCAGCCCTTTGGACAAGTTTGGTTTCACTATTGGAGTACTTAGAACTAATTCTAAAAAAATAGTATTATTGTTGAAATTATATATATATATATATATATATATATATATATAATGATATATATATATATATATATATATATATATATATATATATATATATATATATATATATATATATATAATGATACCTTTGTGTAATGACACAAATAAACCGTGGCAAGATTAATGGATTAGAATGTACAATATATAACCACGGTTTTAAATTTGTGGTCATAACCAAACCGTGGCTATATCTTAAACCAAAACGGTATGTTAAACGTTAAATTGAAATCGTGGCTTTACCATATGGCCACAGTTTTTAAGTCATGGCAAGTACAAACCGCGGCCTTAATCAAGCTACCTAAACCGTGGCCTAAAAAAGCCACGGTTGTAAAAAAGGCGTGGTCTATACCAAAAAACCGTGGACTTTACTTTAGACCACGGCCGTATACTCCACAGTTGGATTTCCGTGGCCAAACCGTGGCCTCAGCGTTACGCCACGGTTATTTTGCATATAGCCTCGGTTTTCTGGGCGTGGCAGGAGGCCTTTTTTCCTATAGTGAATCCAAACTTTATGTGTTTTGAACATCATTAGACCATCTAAACTTTGTGTGTTTGTGAAGAACAATATAAAAATCATAACTTTAACATCATTCAACAACATCATTCAACACTATAAAAATCATAACTTTAACATAATTTTGAATCGGTACTTCTTGTGTTTCAAAGAAAAGTTGAGAAGAAGAAAAGAAATGTTAAGAAGAAGAAGAATACTATGTAAATCGGGTGAAGAAGAAGAAGAAGAGAGAAGGGTTAAACTGGGATGTGGTACCTGTGGTATGCGCAGAGTTGTATGAAGAATGAAAAGAGAGAGAAGGATGTATGAAGAATGAACGAAAAGGAGAGAATGAGAGGGAAATATTGAAAATTGGTTCCCCTGTTGTCTAGCGTGTAAAAGGGTTTCCCAAACTTTATTTTTACACAATGGTTAATTGTTGTTTAGCAATAATAAAATTGAAACAATGGTGCCACTTGGAACAATGGGTACATTTGATTGGTTGAGTAGAAATTTGATTTAGCAAATTACCAAAATGGGCATATGTTAGTGCAAAATGAAAAACGAAAAAGGGCAATTAAGGGAGTTAATAGGTATATTATATTCTTAGTTAGGTAGTAGATTAAGAGAGTGAGAACTTGGAGAAAGGACCAATGAGAATAAAACCAACGCCTCCCCTCACCAAAATTACTCTTCCTTTCTCCAAATGAAAATATATCTGGAATTAATAGTTAAGGCAATAACGTAAACCTCCAAAATTCTTCTTCATTGTTTCGAGTTACCACCTTCCCTCCGTCCCCTGTTCATCTTCTCCTCTCAACCATAACTCTCCCTTCAACAGCAAGCAAAATATTTGGAAGTATTACTCCGGGAATTATCGTGTCCATAGAGAAAGGTCACTTTAGAATGTCATTTAATGATTTTTGTGTTTTCTAACTCAGGTTTAAAAGAATATAAAGGGAAAGGTATAAAAACGGAAAATAATAACGTTCTTGTGAGAGAATAATATATCCAGTATGAATATACACTATTCTTCACAAACTTAAACCTATCGATCAGATGCACCCAACCTACAATACTCGTCAAAATCATGACGTATATCACACATCAGTGTTCATTTCTGCAACACCTATGAGACGTATCACAACCAAGGTTATGTCTAACACATAGTTGCGAGAACAACTATATTCTCGCGTCGGCAATTTCTCGCACGAAAATCAAACACGGAAGCATTAAGCTCCGATACAAAAGTGATTGTTAGCTTTGACCCTATCTCTAGAATCGAGAACACAAATCCAAACATAAATGAAAAAAGATCAAGGAAAACAACAAGATTGATTTGTAAAGCAAGTTGTATACAACGCCGTGAGCGATAAATATACATATGTTCAGAGAAATATACATACAAACCCAACAAAAAAGAAATACACAAAGAGGAAGAGAAATAAACCAAACTTCTCATGGGTTGTCAGCTCCGATCGATGAGCAATCCACCTCCGATCATCCAAGTGCACGTCCCAGTTGTTGTTTACTAAGCTAATCTAACCTAGGAATGAAATTGATGGAGTTGGGACGCAAACCTCCCATAACCATAGCCTAAAACTATGTTGGAAATGAAAATATATAACCAAAATTTACCCAGGCGTGCTAAGCGGGCTAATCGCTGTTGCACCCCAATTTTTGACCTCTGAGATTCCATCATTTTCTAAGTGTTATGATCATTATCATTATCATTTATCATCATACATATTTTTATTTACTAACAAAAAATATAAAAAAAAAGTTTGTTGCTTGTGTGTCAAAAAACAGGAGAATGAACAAGAGAAAGCTGAAGAAATTAGGGTTTTGAGGCCCACAAGAGGTTCAACATTCTCTCAAGATTCAAAGGATCCTTCAATCAATATTCAAGTCCAAGGAGGGCTCAGTTTAAGGCAGACAACTCTCCAGATCGCCCGAAGCGCCAAATTAGGGTTTTGACCTAATTTTACCAGAGGATTGACTTTTAATCAGGAGATGATTCCAAGACTCGGATTATGATTCAAAGACCTTCAAATCAACATTATAGTCCTTTCATGTCATTCAATTGAGGAGAAGACCTTGATTCATTGAAAGATCGCAAAACTGTAATTCATCGGAGAAAAAGTCAACTACAGTAAAAAATCAAGATTTTTGGTCAACATCAATTATTGGAAGTAATATTCACTATTTGATCAAGGATTGATCATAATTCATCAAGAAAAGTTCAGAAATCAACAAAACTCAAAATTGCAAAATTAGGGTTTTTTTACCTAAAAGTCAACTGAACTTTGACCAGCCATAACTCTCTCATAATTTATCAGAAAAATTCCAACCAAAGCTCAATCTTAAGAAAATTCAATTCTCTACAACTTTGATGTTGAGCCCAAGGTCAAGAAATGCTTCCGCATAAGAGATATAAGCCAAAACATTACAGGTCATTTTGAAAGTCAACAAAAAGCAGTTTTTTGTCAAAGCCCATATCATCAAGATAACTTCTCCAAATGCAAAAAAGCTTCTAAAGTGGCTTGTAGAGGACATCTTGGGATTTCCAAAAAATACAAGAACACTTTCATAGGATCAAAATTGAGGGAGATATGCCTTGATGAAGTTGACCTTTTTTGGAAGAATGCATGAAACAAGTAATGACCAAAATTTGATTCTTTTTCAAAAAGGCCAATTATTTTGTGGTTCAATCTTGATTCTCATATGATTAAAGGCATTCACAACATATCCATGATTCATGATATTTTTATTTCATTTTTAATTGAATTTTATTCATTTAAAGTTTAATTAAAGTGAGACAATTCAAGGATAATGCAAGGAAGCTTCATGTGATGCAAGCAATGACCATTCAAGATTCTTAAAGATAATATTGCAAGATTGAAGAGAATAGTACTTGAGTGATTAAACCATGGTTAAGTTTTTAACCTAGCATAAAAGAATATTCCATTCTTTTTCCACAAAATTAATCATGACAATTTCAAGTTGCTTGGCCTCCAAGATCAAACTCTTTGCCTATAAATAGAGCTTCATTTTCTTCATTCAAAAAGAGGAGGAACAAGGAGAGCATAACAACAACAACAAAGCCATAGCTTAAGAGTTTTATATTTTTCAAAAGTTTCAATAAACTTGTAAAAATCAAGGCTCATTCAAATAGCCACCTTCAATCAATTTCAACCACTCTATTCCACTCTTGGAACATCATAGAGTAAGCATCATGTAGCCTATAACATGTAGTAGTGTTTGGAGTTCATGAATTAAAAACTCCATATTTATGCATATTTCAATTTTTATCATATTTTTATTATGTTTATGTTTTAATGAAGTTTATTGACACTAACATGTTCATGGGAATATTTAGAGTAATTTTGAACGTTAGCATGAAGCTTTAATGGCCAAAACCAAGAGAACCATGTTAAAACACCATGTATGAACATAACCATGGCCAAGCTCGAAACTCATAGCTACGTTGCTCAAATGGAAAAACTAACACCGCTATCATGTTTAGAAGGGTCAAATTAGGTGATCTGGGTGGCCCTTGTATTTGTTCATTTTCATTTTGTAGGTCTTTCAAAAGCTTGAAAGTTTGAAGGAGAAAGCCGCAGGAAAATCCGCAGGAAAATCTACAGCTAATTCCGCAGGTAAGAGGTTGAAGAAGATGAATAGTAGAGTTGAAAAGTTGACCATGCTCAGTGGCACTTTCCTCTCTTCCCATTCGCTGGTCAATTCCATGTGGGCCCAGTCTGAATTTATTTATTCTAACAAATCCAGCACATCATCCCATGTGATGCACACCATGTGCCTTCCAATCATAGCCACTGGATATTTCCATATCTTCATCCAACGCACCAGCATGCGCAGACCACCATGGTCCACCATAAAATCACCACACAGGATCCAGTTCGTTTTATTTTCTTTATATTTTCTTATTTAATCTAGTTTGTTTATAATATTAATTAAAAATACTTAAAAAATCCAAAAAAATGTTTTAATTTTAGTTTTAAGTTTATAAAATGTTTATTTAATTTTTAACATAAAAATATTTTATTGTTTTTCATAATTAATTTATTTTGCTTAATTAATTAGTAATTATGTAAATATTGCTTTTTAATTATTTTTAACCAATAAAAAAAACTCCAAAAATATTTTCCTTTTAGATTTAGGTTTATATTTTTATAATCTAATTTTTTACATAAAAAAGAATATTTTTCTTGTTAAGTTTAATTATTCGTATAATTATTTGTTTAATTAGCTTGTTAATTAACTTAAAATCAATTCCAAAAAATCACAAAAAAAATGAATTAAGTTTAATTTGTTTTATATTTATTTTTGTATATTATTTGATATTATTTCTTATCTTTTTCTTTGTCCAGAATCGGAATAAAAGATCAAATATGGCAGATATTGTATGTAGTTGATTTAAGACTTTTGGAAATTTATCGTGTAGTCGCTATGATTCTATCAAGCTTCTGATAAATTTTTATTAACTTTAAATCCGAGATCATCATTCACTCACCATCGATCTTCACTAACATCGTGGATATACTTGACTAGCTTCAAGATGATTCGCGTGCTAACATACTAACAATTGACTTTAATTTCTGCATTTTGTTCTTTATATTTCTTGCTTTATGTTTTATTTTAGGGTTAAATACTATTCACCCCCTGCCAAAGTAGCGAGATTCGGTTTTCCCCCTTATTAAAAAAAATTTTAGCCTTCGCCCCTTAGAAAACAAGATTCTGTTTCCAGGAACCCCCTGTTCCATGTTTGGCTGACTGGGCTAGGAGAATCTTGCTGACTGGGCGCCTGATTTCCTTGTTTGGCTGACGTGGCTTGCTTATTGAATATTATGCTTAATAACTCTAAAAAAATTGTCTCCCATGAGAATTGAACCCATGAGCACATGGATAGAAACCAACCCCCAAACCACTAAACCAATTAGTTTTAATTGAAATAAGATTGCTCCTGTTATACTATATGTAAAGCTGAGTTTAAATGTATTATTTAAAGCTGTACATATATACTTAAAAAAACTGTATGTTAAATAATTATAAAAAAACATAAATTAAATATTTTAAAGTTTTTTTTATAATTATATAATATAATATATATAAAGAAATCAGGCGCCCAGTCAGCAAGATTCCACATGCCCAGTCAGCCAAACATGGAATAGCATGGAACAAGGGGTTCCTGGAAACAGAATCTTGTTTTCTATGGGGCGAAGGCTAGATTTTTTTTTAATAAGGGGGAAAACCGAATCTCGCTACTTTGGCAGGGGGTGAATAGTATTTAACCCTTTATTTTATCATTTATCATATTTATGTTTCTGTTATTTTCTCTTTATCCATTTGGACGTATTGTTTATGCTTCTGTTATTTTCTCTTTGTCCATTTGGACGTATTGTTTATGTTTATGTCATTTTCTCTTTGTCCATTTGGACATATTATTTATGTTTCCGCTATTTTCTCTTTGTCCATTTTGCTAACGCACATGAAAGATCTTATAAATTGAGAGTAGGTAACTCCTAATTGCTTGCTCAAACACCTTTCATTTTCAAAAAACGTGTTTTCAAAACTACTCATCTATTTTCAAAAACTTTCTTCTGGTATTTTAAGGGCATTATTCCCGGTGAAACTCTTCAGAGACCTATGTGACCCAGTGTCCATCTTCACTTCTTCTATTTTCAAATCAATAAGCATTCAAACAAAAGTGAGCTAAGCAATTAAGAGCCCATGGATAACCATGGATACAAAGGGCGCTTAAAACCTTCCCTTTGTATAACCAAACCCCGAACCCAAAATCTGTCAAAAGGTCTTTTTCTGTTCTTTTATGCCTTTCCTAATATAATTGGATAAAATAAAAGTCGGTGGCGACTCTTGCAAAATATAAAAAAAAAAAAAAGAAGGAGTCAGTTCGTCAAAAAACCGAGTTACAGAACTGGCGAATCTGCTGGGGACTTGAAAAATCTTTTTTAAAGAGGGGTTACCTTAGAGTTTTAGATCACTTTAAAATTTGCTCATACTTGTTTATTTTGTTATTTTTTGCTATTCTTGATATATGTGTGGTTCCGTCACTTGAGATACATTATGGACAAATCCTAACCCGGATTAAGTACACATAAGAATTAGGTGGAGGTAGAGTCATGTATGGCATACAAGGAGTTCAGTCCTTAACAAGCTATCATGAGAATCCTTTCGCTCAGTGGAGGTTCCTTGCTGGTAGTATATGTTTAGCAAGTTCAGTTGCGAAAACATTATTGCTTTCATTGAGCTGTAGAAGCTGAGTTGACCGTAGAACCCATTATCCCATCTTGGCCTTCTAAGGTTGTGATGCAGAAACTATTCAGGTGTAGACTTGGATTAGTTGTCATGCGGAGAATCACACGCAGACGAGTTTTTCTTGAGAATATTATTGGCTCACAAGTTCAGTTTTGCAAGCCGGTAATATCCGAAAGAAGAATGTGGACTCTGACGTATCAGTAGAACATGTTGTGCAGGTGATTAACCCCAAGTACTATCCCATGTTTGGTTCTTTGACCTCATGCTCGTGACGTTGAACTTTTGAACCTATCTTATGTACACCATGTTTGTGTTACCATGTCTGTATATGTGGCATTCATGCATCATGCATACATACATCCATTTGCATACATACATCCAGGTTACCCATGAAACTTATCCTTGTCTGTCTCCATCTTCAGAGTTGTCTGTCTACCATCAAGCTAATTCCTTCACACAAGTACGGAACAAGAGCCAACGTCAGATTAAGAATGGAGTATCAAGAGCAACATAACATAGAGGTCAGAATGGAAATAGAGGATTTGAAGTCAAGTATGATCAAGCTCACTAAAATGCTGCAAGTTTTGATCACTAGAGGGGAACCGCCTCAGAAGACTGTCATTGTTGAAGTCCCAAGTGCTGATGTTGACCCTCAACTCACTCAACAACCACCTTCTACATGGCCTGAGTTTGGTTTGCCACCTGATTTTACTCCTCCCTATGAGAAGACTCCTGGTATTGGTCAATCATCACGACCTGTGATGGGTCAAATTTCAAACCCAGTTATTCGTGCTCCTATCATGACTGAATCTCAGCCCATTGTGCATACTGTTGCTCAACATGCTTATGAGAATCCTCTATTTGAATACCAAGCTGCCAATTCCCAGAATGGAAGTCAAGGGGATGCTGGAGATATTGAAGATGTCAAAGAACAGTATCAGACTTTGGAAAAGCGTTTGAGGGCCATGGAAGGCAATAATTACTTTGGGGTTGCTGCTGAGAATATGTGTTTGGTTTCTGATGTCGTCATGCCTGCAAAATTCAAGACTCCTGAATTTGAGAAATACAAAGGAAACACCTGTCCAAAAAGCCATTTGATCATGTACTATCGCAAAATGGCTGCTTATACTCAAAATGACAAACTGCCCATCCATTGTTTTCAAGATAGTTTGAGTGGAGTTTCGCTGAAATGGTATATGGGACTCGAGAGGAGTCGTATTCATTGTTTCCAAGACCTAACTGATGCTTTCATGAAGCAATATAAGTATAATTTGGACATGGCACCTGATCGCCGACAACTACAAAGCATGTCCCAGAAATAGAAAGAGTCTTTCAAGGAATACGCTCAACGCTGGAGAGAGCTTGCTTCTCAAGTAGAGCCACCTTTAGTTGAAAAGGAACTAACATGCATGTTTATGGATACTCTCTCACCTTTCTTCTGGGAGAAGATGATCGGCAGTGTATCTTCCAACTTCACAGACTTGGTAACCATTGGTCAGAGACTTGAAGAAGGAATCAAGAATGGGAAAGTTACTCATGTTGTTGAATCCTCTAGTGGGGCGAGGAAGCCTTATGGAAACTTCCAGAAGAAAAATGAAACAAATGCTGTGTCAGAAGACAGAAGATCTCGTCATAGACCTCATAATGGTGATCAACCTTATGTGGCTGTTGTTGCTCCTGTGCGAGTTCAAGCTCCTCGACCTCAGGCTGCTAACCAAAATCAAATTCGTGATAGGGTTGACTTTGACCCCATCCCTATGACTTATACTGAATTGTATCCTGCATTGGTTCATAAAGGGTTGATCACAACAAGATCTATGCCTCCTCCTCGGAATCCTCTTCCAGAAGGTTTTAGGTCTGATCTTCATTGTCCTTTCCATCAAGGGGCAGCGGGCCATGATTTAGAAAGATGTTTCCCTTTGAAGGCCAGAGTTCAAGAGTTGGTTAGATCAAATTTGTTATCTTTTAAGAATGTTGGTCCCAATGTTGTCACTAATCCTTTGTCGAATCAGAATGGCTGAAAACAGGTCAAAGACAATTATCTCCCTAAAGCCAGTGTATCAAGAAAGGACAGCTCATCCTCGTCACTGATTAGTCACTAGGCCATGTTTCCCCATTGTTTGCATTTCCTCAGTCGTATTGTTTGCTTTTAAACTTTGTTTATTCCTGAATGTTAATTTTAATGAAATGAGCATCGTATGTTTGAATTCATTTTCATCTACTATGTCTATGTTTATGCTTCTTTTACAAAACTTTTCTCCTATTTTGCTTTCTCTGTCAAACTTGTGTTTTATGCAAAGATTAGAGGGAGGATGATGACAACGAAATACCCAGGTTGTTGAACTGTATGCTTTCAAATAAAACTTTGCTGACGATGTGCAGGCATTGTTTCAATTCCCAAACACTGGAGAAATAAGGAAGTTAATCCCTCGTTAACCCCTTTGAGCCTAGAAGTTGGTGTTTCTTTCTATACGAAATAACCCACATTTTAACCCGACGCAGGGTAGTTCCTAGTTAATTTGGTTGTGCATTCTATTTTAAGAGAATCATTCAATACACCTTTCAACAAGTGTTTTAATCACAAGCTTTCCTCCGCATACATCAAAGAAATGTTGGAGATGCCAATCAAAAGCCAATAATTAAGCAGGATAGTCACTATCTTTAAAAAAAAGTATCAAAAAAGAAAATCAACGAAAAGCCTGCTAAGTCAAAATCAAAAATGACTTAGGCAAAAATTAAGGCATCTTGCTGACTGTAAGTTCAAAATAAACAGTTCAGGCAAAAGTTAGGGATATCAAAAGAAGGAAAAAAGGAGAGATAAATCAATAAATTCTTGAACCACAAAATGATGTGACTATCAAAAGGAATAAGTGACTGCCATCTCTAAGTTTTCTTGGCTTGTGAACTTTCATCATTACAACAGGTAAAATTCCAGAAGTCTCTTGGAACCTGAATGCATATTTTGAATTAACTGAGTTTAGGACTGAAGGTCATCACGAAGATGGGGTGGGTTACAAAATTTTTGAGCCTTATACCTTTTGTTTTTTAAACCGTGAACCTGACCTTGTTACAACCTTCAAAAGCCCTAATTGAAGCAAGGTTTATTTTGAAAGCATACTACAACAAGGTTGCGTAAGCTGACTCCCAAGAGATTTACCAATCATTTATGTTGATACCATATCTTTGATTTATCTTTCACGTTGATTGTTTTAACCTTTATGTTTTGACCGGTGATTCCATTTGCTTTACACATATATAACATCATTCTAAAACTTTGATCTCAAAAAATATGTTTTGAGCATTGCATTAAAATTACCATTCTTGAATGAACATTTTATTTGCAAGTAAGCACTCATCTTCTAGGAAGTTCAAACAGTCGAGAAACTTGGTCAGTGATCCTATCAGGGGCACGTTACTTCAAGATCCTGTTGTTCATATGTTTAATCAAGATTTGTTGATCAGAATATCCTATTCAAGATGTATACTATGGAAAGTCTTCCCAACATTCATTTCAAGAGTTGAATCAGTGATCAGTTCATCCCCAACATAGTTCAACTGAAGCCATGATCAGTTAACTTGCAACAATTATTCAATCAGGGGCAATCTTCTTCAGCAATCCCCAAGCATAGTTTATCAGTCCTTCTTAAAGGATCATTTGTTTGATACAGTTATCAGTGTGACAAGAAGTTTGTTCAAGCATCTTCTTTCCAAGCAGAGTTTTCAGAGTTCCCGTGTCGAGGAATCAAAGCTCCAATCTTGCCTCACAAAAGAGTCAATCCCAGTTGTCATAAATAACTACATTGCATTGGGCATTCATCATGCATAGAAAAATTTAACATCATGCATAGAAACAAATTCATGCTCATTTATATTTTTCCAAGTCCTGTTGTTATCAACATCTTACCTTGAGATCAAAGTCCAACTTACTTGGCATTGACCTTTAATATTATTCAATCACGCTTTACTCTTGATTGATCTTTATTTATATTCAATCATGTTTTACTCTTGATGTTGTTTGATCGTGCTTTACTCTCGGTTGGTGTCTCAATCATGTTTTACCCTTGATGTTGTTCAATCATTTTTTACTCTTGATGACCTTTGATATTGTCCAATCATGTTTTACTCTTGATTGTCTTTGATGATGTTCAATCATGTTTTAGTCTTGATTGCCTATGATGTTATCCAATCATGGTTTACTCTTGATTGTTTTTGATACTATTCAATCATGTTTTAGTCTTGATTGCCTATGATGTTATCCAATCATGGTTTACTCTTGATTGCTTTTGATACTATTCAATCATGTTTTAGTCTTGATTGCCTATGATGATGTTCAATCATGGTTTTACTCTTGAATGCCTCTGTCAATTTATATTCCTTTCCAAATTCATTCATGTTTTACTCTTGAATTATTTCTGATGTGGGTTCCAGAGATTTTTCTTTCTGAACGTCTCTATTAATTTCCTGTCCAGAGTTCCTTTCACGTTTTACTCCTGAAAGCTTCTGTCGACTGTTTCTTTCTTTTGTGAAGTCCGATTCTATTCCTGGATGACGTATACCTTTTCCCCAGCGGAGTCTGTTTACTTCTCCCCAGTGGTGTCCTGTTTCCATCTCGTGGAAATCATGTGCATTCATAATCATAAGCATTACATGGCATCTTAGGGCCAAAAATTGTGTTTTTATATATATTTAAGTCTCTTCAATCACGTCGAAACGAAGATTTTCAATCTTCACATCTCCGGATAGAAGAAACTTAAATAGGGGCATCTGTTGCACCCCAATTTTTGACCTCTGAGATTCCATCATTTTCTAAGTGTTATGATCATTATCACTATCATTTATCATCATGCATATTTTTATTTACTAACAAAAAATATAAAAAAAAAGTTTGTTGCTTGTGTGTCAAAAAACAGGAGAATGAACAAGAGAAAGCTGAAGAAATTAGGGTTTTGAGGCCCACAAGAGGTTCAACATTCTCTCAAGATTCAAAGGTTCCTTCAATCAATATTCAAGTCAAAGGAGGGCTCACTTTAAGGCAGACAACTCTCCAGATCGCCCGAAGCGCCAAATTAGGGTTTTGACCTAATTTTACCAGAGGATTGAATTTTAATCAGGAGATGATTCCAAGACTCGGATTATGATTCAAAGACCTTCAAATCAACATTATAGTCCTTTCATGTCATTCAATTGAGGAGAAGACCTTGATTCATTGAAAGATCGCAAAACTGTAATTCATCGGAGAAAAAGTCAACTACAGTAAAAAATCAAGATTTTTGGTCAACATCAATTATTGGAAGTAATATTCACTATTTGATCAAGGATTGATCATAATTCATCAAGAAAAGTTCAGAAATCAACAAAACTCAAAATTGCAAAATTAGGGTTTTTTTACCTAAAAGTCAACTGAACTTTGACCAGCCATAACTCTCTCATAATTTATCAGAAAAATTCCAACCAAAGCTCAATCTTAAGAAAATTCAATTCTCTACAACTTTGATGTTGAGTCCAAGGTCAAGAAATGCTTCCGCATAAGAGATATAAGCCAAAACATTACAGGTCACTTTGAAAGTCAACAAAAAGCAGTTTTTTATCAAAGCCCATATCATCAAGATAACTTCTCCAAATGCAAAAAAGCTTCCAAAGTGGCTTGTAGAGGACATCTTGGGATTTCCAAAAAATACAAGAACACTTTCATAGGATCAAAATTGAGGGAGATATGCCTTGATGAAGTTGACCTTTTTTGGAAGAATGCATGAAACAAGTAATGACCAAAATTTGATTCTTTTTCAAAAAGGCCAATTATTTTGTGATTCAATCTTGATTCTCATATGATTAAAGGCATTCACAACATATCCATGATTCATGATATTTTTATTTCATTTTTAGTTGAATTTTATTCATTTAAAGTTTAATTAAAGTGAGACAATTCAAGGATAATGCAAGGAAGCTTCATGTGATGCAAGCAATGACCATTCAAGATTCTTAAAGATAATATTGCAAGATTGAAGAGAATAATACTTGAGTGATTAAACCATGGTTAAGTTTTTAACCTAGCATAAAAGAATATTCCATTCTTTTTCCACAAAATTAATCATGACAATTTCAAGTTGCTTGGCCTCCAAGATCAAACTTTTTGCCTATAAATAGAGCTTCATTTTCTTCATTCAAAAAGAGGAGGAACAAGGAGAGCATAACAACAACAACAAAGCCATAGCTTAAGAGTTTTATATTTTTCAAAAGTTTCAATAAACTTGTAAAAATCAAGGCTCATTCAAATAGCCACCTTCAATCAATTTCAACCACTCTATTCCACTCTTGGAACATCATAGAGTAAGTATCATGTAGCCTATAACATGTAGTAGTGTTAGGAGTTCATGAATTAAAAACTCCATATTTATGCATATTTCAATTTTTATTATATTTTTATTATGTTTATGTTTTAATGAAGTTTATTGACACTAACATGTTCATGGGAATATTTAGAGTAATTTTGAACGTTAGCATGAAGCTTTAATGGCCAAAACCAAGAGAACCATGTTAAAACACCATGTATGAACATAACCATGGCCAAGCTCGAAACTCATAGCTACGTTGCTCAAATGGAAAAACTAACACCGCTATCATATTTAGAAGGGTCAAATTAGGTGATCTGGGTGGCCCTTGTATTTGTTCATTTTCATTTTGTAGGTCGTTCAAAAGCTTGAAAGTTTGAAGGAGAAAGTCGCAGGAAAATCCGCAGGTAAATCTGCAGCTAATTCCGCAGGTAAGAGGTTGAAGAAGATGAATAGTAGAGTTGAAAAGTTGACCATGCTGCGTGGCACTTTCCTCTCTTCCCATTCGCTGGTCAATTCAATGTGGGCCCAGTCTGAATTTATTTATTCTAACAAATCCAGCACATCATCCCATGTGATGCACACCATGTGCCTTCCAATCATAGCTACTGGATATTTCCAGATCTTCATCCAACGCACCAGCATGCGCAGACCACCATGGTCCACCATAAAATCACCACACAGGATCCAGTTCGTTTTATTTTCTTTATATTTTCTTATTTAATCTATTTTGTTTATAATATTAATTAAAAATACTTAAAAAATCCAAAAAATGTTTTAATTTTAGTTTTAAGTTTATAAATGTTTATTTAATTTTTAACATAAAAATATTTTATTGTTTTTCATAATTAATTTATTTTGCTTAATTAATTATTAATTATGTAAATATTGCTTTTTAATTATTTTTAACCAATAAAAAAAACTCCAAAAATATTTTCCTTTTAGATTTAGGTTTATATTTTTATAATCTGATTTTTGACATAAAAAAGAATATTTTTCTTGTTAAGTTTAATTATTCGTATAATTATTTGTTTAATTAGCTTGTTAATTAACTTAAAATCAATTCCAAAAAATCACAAAAAAAATGAATTAAGTTTAATTTGTTTTATATTTATTTTTGTATATTATTTGATATTATTTCTTATCTTTTTCTTTGTCCAGAATCAGAATAAAAGATCAAATATGGCAGAGATTGTATGTAGTTGATTTAAGACTTTTGGAAATTTATCGTGTAGTCGCTATGATTCTATCAAGCTTCTGATAAATTTCATTAACTTTAAATTCGAGATCATCATTCACTCACCATCGATCTTCACTAACATCGTGGATATACTTGACTAGCTTCAAGATGATTCGCGTGCTAACATACTAACAATTGACTTTAATTTCCGCATTTTATTATATTGTTCTTTATATTTCTTGCTTTATGTTTTATTTTATCATTTATCATATTTATGTTTCTGTTATTTTCTTTTTGTCCATTTCGACGTATTATTTATGTTTCTGTTATTTTCTCTTTATCCATTTGGACGTATTGTTTATGCTTCTGTTATTTTCTCTTTGTCCATTTGGACGTATTGTTTATGTTTATGTCATTTTCTCTTTGTCCATTTGGACATATTATTTATGTTTCCGCTATTTTCTCTTTGTCCATTTTGCTAACGCACAGGAAAGATCTTATAAATTGAGAGTAGGTAACTCCTAATTGCTTGCTCAAACACCTTTCATTTTCAAAAAACGTGTTTTCAAAACTACTCATCTATTTTCAAAAACTTTCTTCTGGTATTTTAAGGGCATTATTCCCGGTGAAACTCTTCAGAGACCTATGTGACCCAGTGTCCATCTTCACTTCTTCTATTTTCAAATCAATAAGCATTCAAACAAAAGTGAGCTAAGCAATTAAGAGCCCATGGATAACCATGGATACAAAGGGCGCTTAAAACCTTCCCTTTGTATAACCAACCCCCCGAACCCAAAATCTGTCAAAAGGTCTTTTTCTGTTCTTTTATGCCTTTCCTAATATAATTGGATAAAATAAAAGTCGGTGGCGACTCTTGCAAAATATAAAAATAAAGAGAAGGATTCAGTTCGTCAAAAAACCGAGTTACAATCGCGCTTAGTGGGGTGCCTTTTATTTAACACATCAAATCGTGTTGTTGCATTTTTTTGATGTGTTGCTATTTTATAAGTTAATTTTGATTTAGCTTTCGAAAACCGTTGGAACGTAGATATTTTTGTCCGACTTATTATAGAGTGATTTCTACATGAATACACTTTAAGATAACTTAACATAGAGATAAATTTAGTAATTTAAGTTTTTATTTATTGTTTATATGCATATTGTGTTGCTGTACGTTTGATTGCGTTGCAGATTCGTTGCTTGAACTTTGTTTCCCTTTCGAACGCGTATGGACGCAGATATTTTGCTCAACTTCTTATAGAGTGATTCCTACATGAATCCACTCTAAGTTAGCTTAACATAAAGCTAAATTTGGTACTCTTGATTTCAATTTATTTTTATTCTCTTGGCTTTCTCTTAGGCATTCTTACAATGAGCTTAAATCAATTAATTAAATCCCGTTTTAGTTAGTTGATTGTGTTAATTATGATTGATTTAATTCATTAGTTTGCTGTTTAATAGATTTGTGTTAATCACTTTATTATATTTCCATTCGACAAAATATACCCCCGCACCCATGACGTGTGATGATTTCACCGCTTTCCTTTACACAATTTATTGCTTTATCTAAATATTAACTCAAATATATACATAAAAAGAATCCTTTTAAAAAAGAACAAAACTTTTTCCAATGTCAAGACTTTTTCCCAAATCGAATACAAATTGAATACATACAACACGAATGCTTGATCCAATGTCAAGTACTTCTTTTAATTCACTCAAATGCTTTCATGGTCAAAAATACTTGATCCAACGTAAAGTTGTTACAAACTTCTTTTCAAAATCATTTTCATATTAAAGTGGAATGAAAAAGAAGGTGATTAGGGTGTATACTTCTTCCCTTCCCGAATACTCGAATACTATTATAGAGCTCACTATTTGGGTATTCGTCTTCCAAATAAAACACAATAAAATAGACGAATCTTGGTTCGTATCACAACTTTCATAACTTTTTGGATGAAAAAGAAGATGCTTAGGTTTAAGGTGTGTTTATGTTAGGTGCCAAATTGTGTTAAAATATGATCTAATATTTGGTACCTTTCGGCTATTTTGTCGCATATTCGTGTGATCCCTGATTATTTTGAAGTAAATATAGTAGTTTAAGTTATTTAAACTTGTGTTTTATGTTAATCTCTTTTCTAGTTGATTTCTGTACAGATGTTCTATTTTAGGTTGTAACTTGAGGCTTAAAGAGTTGAAAGAATTGTCAATAACAAATTTTCTAAGTCAGCTTAAGGGCGCGACGAGAGCAAGAGCGCGCGCCGCGAGCTGAAGGCAGTAGCTTCCGCGCGCCGCAGGCTTGAAGGGCGCGTCGCGCGCTGAAGGGGATTTTTCAGAGTCAACTTCCAGTAGCTTCCGCGCGCCGCGAGCAAAGGAGCGTGCGACGCGCGCTTTAGGGCGGTTTGACCATTAATGAGGTGGGCGCGACGCGCGCTGGACGGAACTTGATTTTTGTATAAATACATCAATTATGTTTTTCTTGGGGGTTACATCATTTTGAGAGCTAAGAAACCCTAATACAACTGTAGCAACATAGAATCGAAGAATCGGAGCATTGATCGTCGAGAAAACACCGTTGATGCTTGTTATTCTTCCTTCCTTCTTGTGCAAGCTACCATGTCTATGGATAGCTAAACCCTTTTGGTGTCAAGGCTTTGATGTAATCTTCCTTACCTTTTGTATGTTTTTCTTGTGAATATTGTGTATGAACAAGTTATTAATCAATATAGATGATCTATTTTGTTTACTCTTGAATTTCTATGGGTTAAATGTTTGTGAAATACAATATTTCAGTCTTGATCTAACTCTATCATCTATCAAACATCAAGTCTAGACATAGAATTAATGGTTGATAATCACTTTGTATCGGTTTATAAATGTTATTTGTATTGTTCAATCGGTTGAGAAATCGTTGGTTGAACAATAAGGTAAATCCTGCTATAACGTTGCGGAAACGAACGGTATAGACGAACGATACGTGAAGTATTGATTGATAACGAATTCATACGCATGTTCGTAGGAAGACATACAATTTTAGGTCGATTAAATCAAGTCTTGACACTTTTCTTTAAACTTAGAACTTTCCTAATTTTAATCTTTGCTACTAAACTTGTGAATGATCTTTTACCAAACCAAACCCAAAGTAACTTTAACTCAAGACAATATAAACTATAGAACGGCGGTGATATCGTACCAATCCCTGTGGAAACGATAAACTAAAAGTACTCCAATATAATTTCAACAGTTTATTAATTTCCATACATTATGCTTTTGTTAGTTTATTTTTGCTTATTTATAAAGGGACAGTTTTTTATTTCTTATTTATTTTTGTTTTATTGTTTTAATCTTTAATTAATTAAATTAGTGACTAGGTTATTATGGTTTTAGTATTTGGGCCTTGATTTTGCATTTCACATCCTTATTTGCCATTTAACACCCTCTCTAATTTACTTAATCTTTAATTAATTAGTTTGAAGTAACTTTTTCCTAATTAATTTATTTAATTAGGTAATTTAATTTAACTATTAAGAATAATAAAAAATGAAATTATTTGTTTTTCTTAATTTTGTAAATTATCTTGTTCCATTTATATATATATTAGGCAAAGGGAAGATGTCAGACACCCTTTGCCTCTCTTGTACTCAAGGTGACCCATTTAACCTTTAGGTTTTAGGTTTTAAAAAAATACGTGAAAAACTTGGAAAATTATTAGTTTTTAAAAAAGGTTGGCATCATATTATACGAGATTTAATCATTGGCCAAAAAGGGCAAAACTCCCAAGGGTTGGGACAATAAGATTATGATCGTAAAAATTTAAACCAAAGATGTAGCAACAATAGCCTCAAGTGTATCATTGGCCAGAATAAATATTTTTAATAAAGGGGGCCTCATATGAAATCGTTGGCCAAAAGCATTGTAAAAAAGATTTAAAAAAAAAAAGGCCTCAAGTATCATCAATGGTCAAAAATATTGTAATTTTGAATAAAGTATTTGAAAGAGGTTTTTTTTTAACAAAAGGGGGAGTCCAAGTGCTAAAGATTTTGACAGATCACAATGATGCTGATATGATCACCCAGACATTGCTAAGTTGCAAGTTTGTCCACTATATGTAGTTGATAAAGCTGCATGAAGAATGCTAGTTTGTTCTATGATGTTATAGAGTTTGTTTCAAGATGGAGATTTGCGAGATATTGGATCGAACTCTAGTAGGATCGAAGGATAGCTTCTTGGTTCGACAATTCGACAAAAGTTTGCATGTCGTTGAAGTTTGTTCACATGTTGTAGTCGAAGCAAGCTAGGACTGTTAGCATGTCGAATTAGGCCTGTTTATTAAGTCATATTGTTTAAGTTAGTTTGTTCCCTAATTTAACTTGTGTAATGGGTTTGTGAGTAAAAACTCATTAGTTTAGTATGTTAGTTTTATTATAAATAGCATCAGGGCCGGCCCTGGGTCTGGGCAAGCAGGCCCACAGCCTAGGGCCTCAAAAAAAGAGGGGCCTCAAATATTTATTTATGGGCTTTAAGAATTGTAATGAAAAAATATTATATGTTGTATTCTAAATTATGAAAATATGGTGCAGCGGTTGGAATGGTTTGTGTGTAATTTACAGTTGCCAGTTCGATCTTTGTTGGGAGTTGTTATATTTTTAATTATTTATTTTGATAAAATGCCAAAATTACTTGGTACAAGGATTGAATCAAGTCTGCATATATTATTACCAATTGAACTAAACAATTTCATTATTAACTACTATCATTTGTTATATGTATAATATTAATTTTATTAACCTTTCTGATTTTATTTCTTTAATATAAATTTTATTATGATATAATTATATAATTATTAGTGATTTGCTCCTGTTTTATAAAAAAATATTATTAAATTTCACTTTATAATAATAAATTTAAAAAATTGGATATTAAAATGGATAATAAATTAAATTAATAAATTTAAAACAATTTGATTTAAGTTAATCTAACCTAACATAATATTTATAAGATTTTATAATCTTTTTAATTAATTTAATTTTTTTTCATACTACTACTTTAATTGTAAAATTTTTTGAGGGTTTACTATAAAGACAAAACAAATAAAAAAAAAATCTCTATATAATTATTAGTAATAATTTTTACTCTCTTAATACCAAAAAAATAAAAATGCGGTAGACAAACTTAATTTAAATTAATGATAGTTTTTTAAAAATAAATAAATTATTAAATTTATTTTATAATAATATATTAAAAAATTAACAATTTTAATATTATATATAACTAAATTTTTTTGACTAATTGTTAACTTTTTCCAAGGGTCATTTTTTGATATTTGCCCAGGGCCTCTAAAAAGTCAGGACCGGCCCTGAATAGCATACTAGTCTCTGCTCATTGAACACTGCAAATCTTAATTAGGGTGAGAGAGGTTATTTGTTATTCTGTAACACTTGTAATCTTGTTTCAAAGAGAAAGTAAAAAATAACACTTTATAATCAATTTCATTGTGTTCTTATTGCTTCCCTCTTTCCAACTCTTCTGGGTTTCTTTACGAGAAAATAAATCTATTATACTTTGTTTTTGACATCCATTTTACAACACAATCTTATGCAATTTTTTTTAGAAACTGTTTGAAATGAGGAACTCTACATCCATAAATATGAGTACTTTTCTGCAAGATTAATAGATTTATCTAGTTCAAAACATTTTAATTTGGAATCTTGATACTGCAGGAGAATCCAAATGTGGCTGTTTCCGGACCAAATTTTACAATTGGTTCAATAGAAACTGCAACTTGATATTGAAGGATCGACCCTTATGTAAATGTTTTTGCAAGATCAGACGTGCCAAGGTACTTTTGAAGAGTTGATAAAGTTTAACTTTAGGGAGCTAATTTGGAGCATATTGATATAATTGTGTGTATTTAGGCTCTTAATTAAACACAAAAGTAAGAACATGCAACATATTTTCATTTTACCTGGTCACTGTTTCACAAAGTTCTCTAATTTTGTAATGCTATGGATTTATATGCCTTCGATATTTTCCTTCTATATAGTTATTTAAGGTGAATACCTAAGATATGTATGTGCAGTATGATTAATGTTGTTTGTGGAAATGACCAGTGCTCGGGAAGTGTTAAGTAATATGCAGTTTATATAATTGAATGCTTAGGTAGGTAATGTAAAACACAATTGTATGGAATATTTACTGATTTGTTGATGAACATTTTTGTCTACCAAAAAGTTGAAAAATTGAAATGTGGGAATTTTAACATTGCTTGTTAACTAAATGCAGATTAGTATTTAGTAAAATAGTTTGTGAAAACACTACATCTATATCTATATGAATACATTTCCACTCGTTTATAACGAAACATGGTGTCGTGTGTTAGGAAGCAAATTTAGAACCCTAACAACTCAAGAAAAAGCTAAGAGAAATAAAAGAGACAACTAAAATAAATTAATAAAATAAAGACTTTTTCATTTCTTTGATATGCTAAATGTGCCAAAGACACTACATTATATAATGTCACTAGTGGATAATCTAATAAAATATCTAAACACTAAAAGCCCACTTAATTGATAATTGAAAAGCCCAACTAAAATATAATAAAAATGCAACTAATAATTAACCTAAATAATATAATTTTACTCTCTATCATTGTGTTTTTCAGGCATTTATGTAAGACACACTCTAGTGGTTGATTTTATAGAGGATGCAACTGAGGTTGATTTTATGTTGTAGTTGGGGTTTTAACAACAATTATACTTAAGAGATGCAGAATGTATGACCTTTTTAAGTTATTTTTAATCTTGATAATTCATGGTTTTATAATAAATGTTATTCATTTCTATAAGTTCTGAAATAATCTAGATTCACATGTGGTGTTTGCTTAATTACTTGTCTTCAGTTTCTACTTCAACAAATCTTTTCTCTATTCAGGTCCGGCCCAAGGGCAAGGCAAGCAAGGCCATTGCCTTGGGTCTCACTTTTTGGGCTATATAATAGGCCTCCAACTAAATTAATTAACAATGATATGCCAGCAAAATCGTAACATCCCTGAACATTTTGTAATTTTAAAATCTTATCTTTTTTCATTTGATCATAAAAAAACAATTAAGATACTAATGTTTCTACATTAATAAAAGTAATTATATTTAATGAATAACTTTAAATCAAATTTCTAAAATAATGGTTTTTTTTAATATAATTCTTAAATTATATAAATATAATAAGTAATTATTTTTAATGAATAATTTTATTGATGACTTTTTCTTTTAAAATAAAAATTAATATAAGTTTTATAAATATAGATTTTTATTTTCAAAAAAATTAAGCTGAATTTTGCCTTAGGCCTCCAATTTTGTTGGCCGGCCCTGTCTCTATTTCCCTTTATCCTCAATTTTCAAGAGCATCTTTCTCACTTTTAATAATGTTCTCAATAAATTATACATTCCATGTAGCTATGGTGGTACTATAGTTGTCAAAACGGGCTACCCGGCCCTAAACGGACCGGCCCTAGCGGGCCTCGGGCTTTTTTGGGCCGGGCCCAAAATGCCCATTTTTATATGGGCTCCGTCTTTACTACCCAGGCCCAGCCCTGTTCGGGCCTCGGGCTTTTTCGGGCCGGGCCCAAAAAGCACATTTCCAAAAAATATATTAAATATTCTCTTTAATTTAAAAAAAATATTATATTAAGCTTAATTTTTAAAAAAATATTAAAATTTGTTTTTATATTTTACTATTATAAAATATATTTTAAAAAAATACAAAAATTTGAATTTTTTAATTAGTATTAAATATTAAATTTTATTAATTAAATATTAAATTTTACTATTTATCGGGCCCATGGGCTACCCGGAGCCCATACGGGCTGGCCCATTTAGGGCCGGGCTCAAAAAGGCCCGAAACAAAAAGGGCTCAAAAAATTAGGCCTAAGCCCTAACATTTTCCGGGCCCCGCGGGCCGGCCCATGGGCTTCGGCCCATTTTGACGGCTCTAGGTGGTACAATGGTCTTTTGGATTTGGATGAGTATTGGTAGTAAAACCTTTCCTTGTTGATCAAGTATTTGTCTTCTATATTTCTCATTCGTACTTCTAATTTTTTTATGGAAGTATATTTGTAATTTTCTAATTGGTCAATTGTATTAATTGATTCAAGGTATCTCTATTTTTGTAGGTCTATCTTTCATGAGATTTTGCTGATATTATTGATAAATATGTAGCTAATTGGATGTCCCTTAATCCTACCTGTACAGTTGATTGTAATTAAGGTTGCTATCTGGCATGTAGTTGACTCTTTATATGGGAGGGCACATGGTTTTAAATTGCGGTCCGCAACCGCAATTGCACCCACAATATTGCGGATGCGGTTTCCTCCACAACCGCATCAGACCGTAATTGCGGTGTGAATTTAAAATCTCGCTTTCGAATTTATTAGGAATCCCATCGGACAATTTTAATCGTGTTTTTTTAAAGTATTTTCATCAAAAATCAATATATTAGAATTCTAAAACTCAATTTACTACTTATAAATGAAAAAATATAACATTAAGTGTTTTTCAATATAATATTTCAAACACTTCCTTTTAAATATTCACGCCGCAACGGCCGCAATGCGCATCGCAACAAGCGCAATGACCGCAATCGTAACATCAGCAACCGCAACTGCATCCGCAGCCGCAACCTCAATTTAAAACCATGGGAGGACAATAACTAATTAGATGGAAACCTTGACATAATTCACGCTAAATAACAATCTTCTGTTTTTTTTCTCATCCTTCATGCATGCTTTTCAATTATTGGGAAAGCTTTACCAAAAAAATATCACAATGGTTAGAATCACAAGTTCGTTTTGGGTTAGAATAACATCATTTGTACCCAACTCTATCATTCCTCTTCTTTGTGAAGGATTGGGTATATCAGCCCCACTAATCACTGAAGGTACGGCTTTAAAGATAATAATAGAATCTGAAGGTACGGCTTTAAAGATAATAATAGAATCTGTTGTGAAAATGACAATGGTATTTTAATATGTGAGAAAAAGAAGCAACTAAAATAAATGATCTTCAACAATAATAATCAATAAGCAGACAATATAATTGAAGAATAAAAGATGGGAAAGGCTAAAGATTTGTTTACCCAGTTCAATAAAAAAAATAGCAGATCTCTATTTCCTTATACTCCGAAAGTTGTTACAAAAGATTACAAATGAGTTAAAAAAAATATATTCTCCTTTAGAGTTCCCAAGAACAAACTCATTTTTTTTACCCAAGTATTTATCAATCACTCCAACTCTCAATATAAGAATCACTCCAAATCTCAATATAAGAATCCCTCAAACTCAAAGTGTATTTCTCAACCCAAGGTGTATTTTTCAAAAACTATTGTCTTTCTAAGTTTCCTCTTGGAATACGTTAAACCCTTATTTCTCTCTTTTTGTTCTAAACCTCTAAAATTGTCACAATGTAATAATAGAATTGATATATATTTATAATAGGTAAAACCCAACAGATCCATAACAAAGCGCAAAACAAAACAAAATCCTTTCATTGTTAGAATAAAATATTATAATATTGTCGCTACGCAAAAAATCACAGAGCCGCCATCGAACTTTAGGTTTAATCTAAAGGGAACGGGAAACATCTAGAAAACTCCAAAGAATGAATAAGATGGTCTCGCAACCAAAACTCGGGTACCGAAATCAGTTATGCAAGGGAAGGTATTAGCACCCCTCACATTTGTTGTACTCAACGGGAACCACTTTGGTTGTTCTATTCTAAGGGTGTGTATATCTAAGGCTTACATGTAAAGGGAATGCATGAATGAATTATTAAAGAAAAACAAAATATTTTTATTATTGAGCTCGCTAGAAATTCCTGAACCCACGTGCCTACATATCCCTAATGTGCAGTAGAGAAATCAGAATCACGTAGTTCTTCTCAAAAATGTTTGTTTGCTGCGTGTTTTTTAATAGGCGATGTTACCTTCGCAGTATAGCAGTTAGGCCTGGCCGCTCGTTGTGTGGAGTTGTAATACGGTGAACTGACTTTCATATCGAAATGTGCGGATAGCAAGAGTCGCCACCGACTTTTATTTTATCCAAAATTATCAGAAAGGCTAAAAGAACAGGAAAAACCTTTTTAAAAAGAAACTGAGTACGGGGGGTAATTTATGCAAAGGGAAGGTGTAAGGCACCCTTTGCATCCATGGTTTTCCATGGGCTCTTAATTGCTTTGCTCTTTTGAAAGAAATGTAGAAGAAGAGAATACGGACTTTAGCTCGTAAATGAGCGTAGCCTTATTGAAGGTTTATGAAAAAGTGTAAGAAAAAGATTTAAGCCAGAGCAAGGCAATTAGGAGCAATTACCTTAATAATGTAGAAAAAACAAGTCTTTTAGCTTTTCAGGATGAAAGGGTCTATCCATGCCATAAGAGGGCAATAAGCCTTTCATTTGGAGGTTGAAGGGTCGTCGCAATATCGTTCGTCATAAGACTGTCCCATGCCATAGAGAGGCAAGTAGTCTAAGGGAAGTATCAGAGTAGCCTTTCGTTTAGGCAACCAGAGGATACCTCAGCCTTTCGTAGGCAACTTCCGAGGGACGAGATCATATTAGTGTATCGAAGGCAGCATCATTAGGGACTTATGATCTTTGCATTAATCGAGGCAACATGGCTGAGGTATCCTCGTATTCGAGGGACATGACTATTCTGCAAAAAACACAAGGCAGCAAGGCAACAGGCAACAGGCAACAGGCAACAAGAGGGGTTACCAAAAAAAGTGTGCGTGGGTGCAACAATCATGTGATTAATTCAAAAATTATCTTATAATTAAGTGACTCTAATTCAGTTCAGAGTTACACTCCCTAAAATTACTAACCACATCAATTAATATGGGGAAAGGGAAAAAGAAACCAGCGGGGGAAAGGGAGAATGAAGCCAGCGGATCAATAATGCTACAGGTCTAGCACAAGTAATAATTAAAATAAATCAGGGTTTTAGGGTTACCGACTATTGAGCTTTGACGGTTGGCAAACCCTGAAAATTAGAAAAAGGAAAAATAAACAAGAAAATAGTGAGTGTATGGCTAATTCAATGACAATTAAGGTTAACCCTAATTTAATAAAAATGGAAAAAAGAAATTAAACAAATATGAAAAAGACTTAGCTTAGATTTGATATGGTTCGTAGTCAGAGGAAACCCTGTTGCTAACCCTGAAAAGAATACACAAAAATAATATTTAGTGTAGGGCAAATTCTCGCAAACCCTGATTCGGGCGTTAAATAAAAAAAATGTTCGATTTAATTAATTATTGGTTTCGTAACCTAATTAATTAAATCGAGGAAAAGAAAATAATTTAATCAGGCAAAAAACAAGCTCATAATTTTTGTTAATTAAGATAAAATAAATATGATTTTATTAAAGATATTTAAATAAATAAACTAATTAAAATAAGTAAATAAAACAAATATAATTAATATAATAAATAGAATAAATATAATGAAATAAAGTATTAACAATATAATAAATAAAATATAATATAATTATTTTTATTTATAAAGCAAAAATAAAAGGTTTTATTAGAATAAAATATATAAAAGAAATATATATATATATATATATATATATATATATATATATATATATATATATATATATATATATATATAAATAAAATAAGGATTATGTAATTAAAAAGAAAAAAAATTGGAAAACTTAGCTAGTGATCCGGTGTGGCACGCGTGTGAGGACCATGGTGCGCCCTCAAGCCCTGGTGCGTTGGATTGAAGGGGAAGAGGATCTGAAGGCTCTGATGACGCAGGAACACGGCGTACGTATTGATGAGGCACACCGGATCTCAGTACCCCACAAAGGAAGAAAGCGCGCGCGTCCCATTTGAATGGACCAACCGGAGACTGCCACGAGTTCATCCCTGAGCTCCAGCCGTCGTCTTAGGTCCTGCGACCTCTACCTACAGACGAACTTCGTCGCAATAGCCCCTGCACTCAGCAAAATCTCATACATGCCATAAAAATTACGGGTAAAACCATGGATCGACTCGTCTCATCCATACGAATCTGTTGATACCTGTTTCATGCCCTAATTGTGGCTTAATCGAAAAATCCTAATTCATACCTTCGAAATTCATCAATGGTGAAACACGATATAGGCACGCATTCAAAAAATAAATCAACCAGAATCACACAATACAACATCACAAACAATAATATGCATTCAAAAGATGTTTATGCTTCATGAATTAATGAAAACGATTGCAAAAAAGTATGAGCAAACCGTGGCTATTAGGGACGTATTCTGAGGGTATCAAGCCTTGCTGAGGATCCACACAGGTTCAGTGAACACTAGTGAGCGTATTGGAACCTTTGAATCTCTTGAAAATCCCCTCTAATGTCCAAACCGAACTTGAGCTTTTTGTTGAATTTTGAAAGTTTCAAAGTCACCTTTGGCTGCAGAATTTCGTCCCCTAAGAGTTGGCCTTTGTTCTGAATTTATAAGTGAAGGTTTTTAGGTTAACATAAGTGGATTGAATCTTCTTGAATCTTTGATTGTAAATCTTGGAAAATTTGATTTGTAAGACTTCCAAATTTGGCCAAATTCAATCTTTTTTCCACCAATTTGCTCTTGCACGAATTTTATAATGAATATTGAATATTTGTGTGATTGATAATGATTGGAAATAAAAGCAAATCATATCTTTTATATTTTCTCTTAATTATTTGGTTTAAATTGTATTTTAAATGAATAAAAAATCCAATAAAATAGAATAAAAATCAAATAATTGTGGGATTTCGTTTGGAGGCTCTTATAGACTTGGGGAACAAGATTGAGTAAGAAAACTTGGGCCCATTTGCAAAAACATTCATTTTTCTTCACATTTCCTTCTTAAATTTGCCCAACTTGGACAAGGCCTATCTCCCTCAATTTTTTAGGTATGGAGTAGTTCTAGGATTTTTTAGAAACCTTGAAGAGTCCTCTAACCAGTGTTTTTGGTCTCATGTCAAAGTAATTTTCCATGCTCCTTGTGTGTCCTTTTGAAAAAAATGACTTTTGGTTGACTTTTGAAAAGGACCTATAATATTTTGGTCCCTATCTCCCAAATGAAGCATTTTTAGCCTTGGCTTGTGAGACAAAAAATTGTAGATAATCAAATTTCCTTTAAAATGAGCTTTGGATGGAAAATTTCTGATGTTCCATGTGAGAGTTATGGCTGGTCAAAGTTCAGTTGACTTTCTCCTATACAAACCCTAATTTAGAAACTTTTGGAATTGTTGATTTCTGATCTTTTCTTGATGAACCATGATCAATTCTTGATCAAATGGTGAATGATACTTCAATATGAGGATGTTGACAAAAAATCAGGAGTTTTGACTGTACTTTGACCACAGTTAACTTTTAGGTCAAACTAGTCGACTGTTGACTTTCTGAGCAATTGAGTGACCAATCTTTTGTATTGAGCCCTGAATTTTTTTATGGAGATAGTGTGGAGTATCATAGGTCATATGGGATGCCTTGGAGCCATTGGTTCATTGATTTTCTTCAGAACAACACAAAACCCTAGTTCTCTGAGCCTTGTTTAGGAGAGTGTGTCTTGGAGCTTTGTACTTTGATTTGAATTTAGATAGGAGAAATAGTATGGGCAAATTTTGGGGTATGACAGGAGTCTTATGTGCTACCTGTTTGCGATAGAAAGGAAATACATGCCATTTTGAAAATGTTTTAAAGAAAAGCCTGAGATAAAAAGAGTTTGAATTTGCAAAGTGTTTTTGTTAGGTGAATATATTAAAAAAAATGTAAGAAAAGCCCTAATGCTAATGAAAAATGTAAGAAAAAAAAGAAATTTCTAACTTAATGTTATCATGCAAAATGATAACATTAAAGCCCTAAAGGTTGTCATGCAAAGGATCAAAGCCTGATGTCTATTCTTGATTCAAATTAAACAAAGCCAAAAATGAATAAAAAAAATTCTAAGGGATCATGGTAAAGTATGACAAACTGATCACAAAATTAACCACAATATCATCAACAAAATCATGTAGAAATTATATAAAAAATTGCAACAAAATATGACATGAAAATGACGCAAAAAGATGGAAGAAAAACCTCAAAAATCTAATATGTTTTTATTAAGTTTTTTTATAGAAAAATTCTAAGTAAAAATGACTAAGAAAGTATTACCACTAATTCCTAAAATTTATTAAGCAAAAAATTAATATATTTTGTATTTTATATTGTTGTAAAAAAGAAACTAAAGAGAACAAAAGCAAATGGACCGGGGGTGTGAACTCTAGAATAAGTGTTGAGGCCCTTTGAAGCTAGAGCCTGGGCCTCTGATGATGCGTGAGTAATTCCGAAATGGAGAGAGAATTAGAGAGTGATGATGAAGATTAAGAGATGAAGAGAATGAAGGTATTGCAGAAAGAGCGAAGGTGAATGATGAATCATGGAATGAGGGATGGAAGATAAAGATGAAGGTTTGAGGGAGAGTTAAGAGTGAATGTGTGAAGTGGTGAATGAAGATAGTCAAAGGTGGTGTCTGTTATGTAGGTGAGTGAAGGGTGAAGAGGGAGGGAAAGGTAGTTAGAAATTTGTTAGGGGAGAGGATTGAGAGCCGTTGGATTGAGTGAGTTTGTTAGGGATTTGAATGGTGAGATGAGTTCGAGAGTGAGTTAGTTATAGCTGGATGAAGTTAGTTATGAGTTTGTTTGATCTGTTAGTTTTGTTAGAGCATTGAATCAGTCAGTTAAATCCTGTTAGATAATAATTTAGGCTGTTAAAAAAGGTTAGTTGTAAAGTTAGTTACTATCTTATGGTTGTTAAGTAAGTTTCTAGTTAGTTTCTGTTTGAATGTTAAAATTAGTTGTTTGCAATTGTTAAATTGAACTGTTAATTGTTGATGTTAGTTAGAATCTCAGGTGGCTTGATACTTTTTCCTGTTAGCAATTGATTGAAGTTGTAGTTACAATTCTGTTAATAATTGTTACATCAACTAACTCTTGAGTTCAATAATAATTAACGTTTTATATCAACGTTCATTTTAATAATTAACTCTAAAATTTAATTAAAGATTACACACAAAAAATATAAACTTGAATATATTTTTTCTTTCAAAAAACAAAAAATATATATTAAATAACATTAAACACAAAATGTATCTAAACAAATCAGAATATAATAAGATAAAGTTCACAAAATCAGAACAAACACTCAAAATACAAACCAAAAGCACTTGGACCACACCATATACGAAACTAAAATTAAATCATATTTTTTGCTATTAATAGAAAAAATGTCTGTTTTTGCCTAAGCATTGTGACCAACCATACAAAACTACCAACATTTACACTCTGTTCGTTTGGAAAATCATAAGTAATGAAAAGGAAATAACACAGTGATGGATCCCACGTCTAAATTCTTTATGCAGAGAACTGGAAGAAAACAAGAAAAAGACAAGCAACTTCTATTAAAAGACCAAATTATCCCCTGAATATTTTTTTGAACAATAAGTATCCTTGAATATGATATTTACTTTTCTGCTTTTATTCAATAAATTTTGGTACGCTTGTAAATAATTGCTACTGATGATGGGAATGGTGTCAAGCTGGAATGACTGATTATTATAGTGATAGATAGTGGTGCCTTTGTCCGTCGTAGCTCAAAGTAATAATTCTACAAGTTGCAACTTGTGCTGACTGCTGACATGATTTTTATGTATGCTTGTCCATTTACTCTGTGAGATTGAGGGGCTAAATCAGAAACATAGCATATACACTGCATTCTTCGGTTTTTATTATAAACAATTTTTTTTAAACATTTGACTATTAATGTAGTTAGTTAATATATAGACTAAATACATTAATGATTAAATGTATTAAGAAAGTCAAATTTATTTATAATAGTAACCAGAGATGTATACTAGAAATTTTGATCAATTTTATGCATTATTTATTTTGTTGGCACGCTCGACGGCACCATCACAAGCATAGGAGGAAAGTATAACTCGAAATAAAATATTTCTCTTGTTATATTAAGATGCGCATGTCGGTTTCAATAAATTCTCAATATGAACCATGTCTATTTCAGTGTCATAAAAGGAATTATATTGGTTAACGTCAACTGAATGATTTTGAAAAGAAGCACAAAAATCCTTAAACAATTGTGAATGAAGTCTTTATCGAGGGACAGACAAAACAACGAGTCTCAAGTTTTGCGTCTCTAGATAAATTTATACTCAAATAAAAATAGGCACGAGCCAGAGAGGCGGCACGAGTAGCGATCTCCTTCATCACAGGATCGTCATCACCGTCTAAAATGATCAAGAACTACCATTGAGACATTCTAAGCATGGATAGGAGGACTCACCCCCATAGAGAATGTTCACAGGGTCTGGAACCTCCATTTCAATGGACGACGAGGACTCGTCACTATCAGAGTCAAGCGTTGCATTTATGCGTACATTTCTTAAGTGGGCCATAACGGTAGACAAAAGAGAAAGAAAATACCTTGGAAAAAAAGATAAACTTGAAGGAGGCAGGGACACTAAGAAGCAGTTAACAAACTTAGGAAAGAATATAGATTTTAGGTGGCAAGCAAAGCGAAAAGAACAACTAAAAATTGATTCAGCCCTTTATAGTGGAACGAATATCAATCAACAATTTAGATTTGGAGAAGGTGGGAAAACAAAGAGCGACAATTCGATCATTCCTGAGAAACACAAACTAACTCAAGTGCACTCTAATGCCCTAGAAAAGATCACTACACCTAGCCTGCGAGGCTAATGTGACACGCCGCAAGTATATGGTAATACGGAAGTATATAAAAGAGTATCCTTCTCACAAAGAACGATTTTCTAAGTATTGAATTCTATTTGTCTTTGTTTAGCTAAAGCAATCGAAATTTAGTTGAGATTATATTTCGTTTTAAAAAAATAAAATGCTCAAAACAGGATCTAAGGTACATGAGTTTTATCTGAACGGACTAATATGAACTTCCGCAACTAATACGAGAAACAAACAAATTATAAAGAAATTGGTCAGCACTTACTTCTGCCAGTGTGTTGTCCTGTCTTAAGCAAATAGTCTATGCATTTTTTCGTCGGCAGTTTATTTGCTTAAGATCGTTTTTGTGCAGCTATTAAAAATGAAGTTTACTCAACTGAGTTCGAGACATTTTCGTCACCTCGAACTCAGTTGTTTGGAAATTCGTGTTCAGATACCAAAACACACCATTCAGCATGTGATTGGTATCTAAAATGACTCTTTTTTCCCGTAAAAACATCTACATGAAAAACTTGGATTCCAAAATAATTTTGATGTTTTGCTTCTCGTAACGAATATTGAAAAGTTCACATGAGGTCTGTCACAAAACAATCATCATGACCCTCAATCACTAGGAAACTACTCAGGCATAACTAAATACAAAGCGTACATCAAGAAAGATGAAGACATAAGCATTGTAAGATAAATAATAATAATAATAAAAATAATAATAATCATAATAAATAATAATAATAATAATAATAATAATAATAATAAAATCAGAGCTTGAATAAAAGAAGAAAATTACTTGGATTAAATTGATCAGTAGAGCAACAAGAAGAAAGCGAAAAACCCAAAAAAAATTAATTTAGAAATTTAGGGTGTGTTTGGTTCGAGATAGAGCGAGGGGAGGGGATGAAATATTTATAATGAAATGTGATTGGTTCAATTTTTAGGAGGGGATGGGAGTAAAATCCATCTAAATGACACTTTTTGCGTCCCCTGAATCAGGGGGATTCGGAGGGGAGGGGAGGGAAAGTGAGTTTTAATATTTAATAAATTAATATATTTACTAAAATTTCTTCAATTTTATTTTATTATTTTAAAATTATTATTTTCTTTCATGTTCTTGCTTTTCTTTTTTGTGATTTTTTCTCTAATGCTTCCATCAACTTATTATAATTATTCTTCATCTTTAAATTATTTTTTATTTTTTTATTTAATAAAAATTATAATCACTGTAATTTTTTATTTTTTATTATAATTTATTTTATGTATTCAAAAAGTGTTATCAACGTATAGTTTATTTTGTGTCGAGAGTTATAATAAGTGTACTCAATTTTTTTAATGTTAAGTGGTAAGTTATAACTTTTTAATCTGCCAATGATACAAATATTATTTCCAAAAAAATATTTATGAAATTTTCACCTTTAAATATCATATCACTTATATAAAATCACAAGAATAAAAATGTAAATTATTATTAAAATCTCTCTCATTCCCTCGTGAGCCAAACATATTTTTAAACGAAATCCCTCACATCCCCTCCCCTCATTTGAACCAAACATATATATAATTAAAAAAATCTCTCTCCTCCCCTCCCCTTCCCTTCCCTCCATTAAAATCCCTCCCCTCTCCTCCCTCATTTGAGTCAAATAATATAATAGAATGTTCTCCTCCTTTTGTTATATGATTACTGCAAATATATGCGTATCAATGACACCAATTAGCAGTAAAGTTCCCTAATAGATAAAGCTTAACCGCAAGAAAAATCAAAGGAGGCAAAACAAAAACAAAGAAAAATCCAAAGTCATGTCTTGCATCTAGAGGAATTACGGCCGCACCAGGTGCTTAAGGGCTAGTTGTAATGCTTTTTTTCCTGAAACTGGGGGTCATTCACTCTGTAATAGTTATCGTAATAGTTACATGTAGGTTGGTCGTAACCACTGTTATCTTCTCGCCTCTTTTGTGCTTCTTTTTCCTGATCTTCAGTAGTCAGTTCTATTTTCTTTTTGTAGTTGCAACCTAGAAAAAATACCATCTTTTGGAAATAAAATGATAAAAACATTATTGATCATAAGACCACGTGCCTTAAAATTCGACGAAATACCTCAATGATGGAAAATGCATTCAATGTGCTTGTTCCATACTAGATATGCAAACTATTCCATGATCTTCCCAGTTCTCCCTATAGTCGGCTTTGTTAACAAGGTGTCGACCACAACTTTGAAAGATTTCCCGGCTAATAAAACATTCAAAAAGCCTTGGGTAAACTATTATAGGCCAGCCAAAGGCCCAATACGGATGAGATCGAAGTATCCAGCCCAACCATGTGTAGTCCAATCAAAATTATCTAACGTATATAGTCAACGTACGTGAGACTTAAGGTACACTTTTTTAATCTCATGATTCCACTTCACTCATCTTGGACGTTGTAACTCACTTACGCGTTAGAATGGTAACCTTGTAGGTCTACTCCCACGCCACTGTATAGGAGATCAACATCACTACATTTAGGGCTCACCATTATTAATCAAGCATATTTTTTATTCTACAACGAAATAGATAATATAGCAATAAATTTAAGTTTATTTTAAACTTTACATGTTTCATCGTTGACATAATGTGATAGATAATCAACTATGAAATTAATAAAATTTATTATTTATATTAATTATTAAATGAAAAAAACTATTTTAAAAATTACTCTTAAAATAAATAAAAAATTTACAAGTGGGAAAAGAAAAATTTAAAAAGCAATAAATTATCTAGAAAAAAAGTCTCATCGGCATCAGCCAGTAGAAGATTGATGATTTCTACAGAAGGCTCTGCAAGAGACTGGTATACTACATCATTATCAGCCTCATATTTTTCTAGATAGTCAGCATAAGCATTTCCCTCCCTAAGAGATGACATGTTTGAACTCGTCATTCCTTAGAGAAAAGTTCTTTAATATTGAGAAGAATTGCGATATAATGATGTCAACATTAACAGACTCTAAGATAAGCTTGGTAAAAGAGTTGGAGTCAGAATAACACATTAGGTTTTTTATGCCAAGTTCCCAGGCCATAGGAAAGGATGATGTAAGAACAAGATCGGTTCTGCATCTGACCTTAGGTTTTGATGATACCTTTACATGTTAGCTCAAGGAACAATTATATACACTAATGGTTTTCTTTCTAGTGTGTGGTTGTTTCCTTGCAGGTTCTGACTTTAGTAAGAATACATGTGAGTCATCAGATTCTGAACTCAACACTCTGGAAGAATACTGGTGTTGTGTTACAACGGAAGTCAGGTTTATGTAATGCTAGTTATGCAACGGTTCCAAGGAACGTTAGTACAAGAGCTTCTGATTGTGACTTTGTAAGGAAAGCTTTAAACCCTTCTAAAGCTTTACTTTTGTGTCCCATTTTCTGAAGATGTTGAAGACAAAGGTTCTGCGTAACGAGCTCTAAAGATTTGAAGACATATCTTCTGAAGACCAAGTGTTGAAGACTATGAAGATAAAGGGTCTAATGAACAAGCTTTGAAGACTGAAAGATTTAGGTTTGAAGATTCAAGTTCTGATCATCTATAGTATGCTTCAATCAACACACAATCAGAAGCCTATGAAGACTTAGAAGATCAAGGACGACTTGCGTGTGAAGGTGAGCATAAAAGTACTAATGTAAAATGTGACCTCTATTCTTATAGGGTGGCGTTAAGATAGTCCAACCTACTTGTTATCTACTATTCCGACCAAGACCGTTGGGGACTTTACAATTGTACTTTACATTTCCTATTCTACACTACAACGGATGTATCCTTATCTATAAAGGAAGCCATTGGAAGAATTTGAAATCAACGAATCAGTTCTACAAAACTACACCAAACCGTTGCACAAACTCTGTTAGAGAAATTCTTTGTATAGTTTTGTATTTTTAGCAAGGAGATTTTGTTCGTATCTTGCTTATCAACACTTTTGTATTGTTGTACTTAAACATTGTGTAATTTGCTTATTAGAAGCATCTTTGTAATACACACTTAATCAACTTAGTTGATTGTTTCCTTGGGGTATAGTTGCTAGTCAGAAGCCTTGAGAAGATTGTGGTTGCTGTCATAGTGGTTTCACGATAAGGATCAGCGAACTTGTTAGGGGTTGTTTGATCGGAGATTATTATGGTTGTTTCCTTGAGAAGGCTAGGTGCTAGTCAGGAGTCTCAAGAAGGCATTAGTTGCGGCCAATATGGTTGTCTGTGATCAGTTTGGTTATAGTGGATTGAGTCCTTATTGAGAAGGCAAAATTACCTTAGCGGATGGAATGGAGTAACTTCGCTAACAGTGAACCAGGATAAAAATAATTGTGTTCATGTATATTTATTTCTCTTGTTAACCTTGTTTTTGATTTGTGAAAAAGATTATATTTGGTGCAACCCAATTCAAACCCCTATTTCTTGTATTTCTCTCACCTTCAATTGGCATCAGAGCTCCGGTTCTGGTTTTATACACTTAACCATGTCAGATAAAGATCCATATAAGTTTTCAGAAACACTATGGTTGATCCAACACCACCACCGCCACCAGTTATTAACGAAAGAGAACACTACAACGTTAAACCTCCAATATTTGATGGAGAAAGATTTAATTACGGGAAAGATAGAATTGAAAGTTTCTTTCTGGGATATGACGTTGATCTATGGAATATAGTAGTTGATAGCTATGTACATCATGTCGATTCCAGAGGAAATAAGGTCAAAAGAAGAAGAATGAGCGACCAAAAAAAGAAGGAGTATAAGAATCATCATAAAGCTAGAACCATTCTGTTGAATGCGATCTCTTATACAGAATATGAAAAGATCACAAATAGAGACTCTGCCAAGTCTATATTTGATTTGTTAAGAATGACTCATGAAGGCAATAATCAATTCAAGGAAACCAAGACACTGACTTTGATTTAGAAGTATGAAACTTTCAAAATGGAAGATGATGAAACCGTTGAGACGATGTTCTCAAGATTTCAAACCTTAGTTGCAGGACTGAGAGTTTTGAACAAAGGATATTCCACCTCAGATCACGCGAAGAAAATTATCTGAAGCTTTCCATCTAAATGGAGGCCTATGGTAACTGCACTTAAGCTTGCAAAAGATGTGAACAACACTTCTCTAGAGGAACTGACGAGTTCTCTAAGAAGTCATGAGACTGAGATAGAACAAAATGAACCTCAGAAGAAGGTAAAATCTATTGCGCTCAAATGTTTTAGAAGTTCTGAGAATTCCAAAGCTCTTCAAGTCGAAGAGATCGAGGATTCTGATGAATGACAGAATATTAAAGTGATAGATAGTGATACCTTTGCATATCGTTATATCAATGTAATAATTCTAGAAGTTGCAACATGGGGGTTAGTGCTGACATGTTTTTAATGTGTGCTTCTACATTTGTGTGAAATTTTGTTAAACTCATCATAGAGAGACCTTGAGGTGCTATATCAGAAATTTACTATAAATTTTGATCAATTTTATGCATTCTTCATTTCACCGGCACGCTCGAGGGCACCAATACAAGCATAGAAGGAAACTATTCCTCGAAGTAATATATATATATATATATATATATATATATATATATATATATATATATATATATATATATATATATATATATATATATATATATATATATATATATATATATATATATATATATATATATATTACCTTCAACCAATAACATGATATCATTAAATTTTAATATATTTAATTATTTATTAAATAGTATAATAATTATTTATTATTTTTAATGTATTTTATCCCGAATGTAACTTTACCTAACCAGGGTCAAGCGTTGCAAAGAGAAGAACTTCCTTTTCTTGATTCACCTTAGAGTATTCTTGATAGCATCTCTTACTCTATTTAATTCCATGATCACTTTAGAGCACAAAATTTATGTTGTGAATTTGTAATTGAAACTTCCATGATCATTTTCATTATCAACAACATGATTAAGGAGACATTTTATCAACAGTCGTTCTTGTTGTTGTTATACTAGTTGATGGTTATGTTATGTTCTAACAATGACAACTTTTATATGAATATTGAACACCAACAACAACATTAACATATGATCCTCTTCTTTATATAACCGAGAAAATTATAGTCGTTAAAGACAGTTGGCTATTGAAAAGGAGTCGTTACACAATGTTTGAGAGTAGTAATGCCACATATTTCCTTTTTCATAATTCAAGCTGGTGGAAAAGTAGTGAGATAAACCTTTTCTGTACTGTGTACTTATCATTGCTAACGGTAACATTTGTCTTCCGAACTTCAGAGGCTTATGATGGTAGATGTTTGAAGCACGAGTATAGTCGTAATACTTTAATCTCCAGATAATTAAGTCTTCAGTTTCCAGAACTTGTTCGCTCAGAACCTTGTCTTCGAAACTTCAGCACTTATCTTTGATAACCTTAATCTTCAGAACTTCAAGTCTTTAGAGTCTTCAAAATTATGTCTTCAGAGTCTTCAGAACTGTGTCTTCAGCACTTGATCTTCAATACCTTTGTCTTTAGAAACATAAATTTTTAGAGCTTCAAGTCTTCAGAGTCTTCAGAACTGCGTCTTTAGAGTCTTAAGCAATTGGCCTTTAGATTAGTTTCTTCAGACTTCGTATCAGAGTCACGACTTCAGAATCTTCTAAAGTGGTTTTCTACTGTTCATCAGAACTTATGTAGCGCAGAAGCAGAACTTGGCATCTTCTGATGTGTTGGCCACGCCTTTCATCTGATTTAGAACCTGTTTGTTCAAAGCTCAAAGCAACAAACATTAGAGTACCAAAATTGTTCATACGAACATACTCATTGTTATCATCAAAACTCAAAGATATTTGCAGAACCAAATCTTGTTGTAACAACTTTCGTCACATTGAACTCAGTTGTTTAGAATTTTGCGTTCAGATACAGAGAAATACACCCTTCAACATGTGATCGATATCTAAAATGACACTTTTTACTTGCAATCACATGTGTGATGATCTTAATAGCCACTACTAGAAAAAATCATGTGAAGACTTTCATATCACACGACGGTGACTATTAACATTGATCTTTCTAACAACTGGCAAGGTCAGATCAATCTCCACGAAAATTCATTGATCTTTCCGACAACCGGCAAGATTAGATCAATTTCCAAGCAAATTCTCGCAAACATTTCTCTCTTTATATTTAGAATGTTAATATCTACCTTAACAGGAATACCCATAGTAGATTTTAAATCAAGAGGGACATTTTTATCATAATACAATACGTTAAATCTTAGAAACTGAATCCAAACCAGAGTTTTCACCACCCTAGTCCATCGAATCACTACCAAGTAATGGTAAAACAACATTCACGAGCCTTCAGACACAATTTTCTCCATATCTACAAGCAATTCACACTTGACTAAAGAAATTATTATCAATGTTCATGATCTCAAAATCTCCATAAAATTCTTCCCAAAGAATTTGATTACTGTCTATTCCAAATATTACACCGTTCCTGAGAAAACTTTTCATACATCGTAATCTTTTATAAGAATATATTTCATCTTTCAGAAAGACTTTCATAAATCCCTTTTCAATCAATCCACTCTCTCCTTCACATTAATAACTCCTTAACTTTCTGTCAAAATATTCCAGAACGACGATCTAAAAAACTAAGATGTACCTCCATCCGCATGACACTGTCAAAATATTCCAGAACGACGATCTAAAAAGCTAAGATGTACCTCCATCCGCATGACCGATAAGAGTGATAAGAGTGATGTGCATGCGGTGAAAACAAATGGATCCATCTAAAATTAAGTCTTAATTTTTGGCCAATTATTATTGCTCTAATCTTATTACATGCTTTCAAAATTTATTCATTATTGCTTTTCGTCGTCTTATTTTCTTTTTAAAGTTGTATACCAAAACTGTTGAACTACAGCCAAAAAGCACTTGTACCTCACCATTGACCAAGAGATGTGAAACTAAAATTAAATCATTTTTTCTGCTATTAATAGTAAAAAATGTTTCTTTGTGTTTTTAACTTAGCATATTATAGACGTCGTATATCCCCTGAATATGCTACTACTACTGCTTTTCTATTTTTATTCAATAAATTTTGGTCTGCTTGTAGTACATAATTGTTACTGTTAATGAAAATGGTGTCAAGTTGGTACGACTGATATTATTAAAGTGATAGATAGTGATACCTTTGTCTATCATTCTGTCAAAGTAGTAATAATTCTACAACTTGCAACATGTCCTGACAAGTTGAATTATCTACTGACTGCTGACATGTCTTTTATGTGTGCTTTGTGCATTTACTGTCAAACTCATCATCATAGAAAGACCTTTATAGACTAAAACGTAAACTTTGATCAATGCATTTTTCACCCCCAACAATTAACAGTAGTAAGGATCATTATTGAACATAAGGAGCAAAATAACAGAATCATCTTTAACTGCCTTCAAAATTATCAGAACATAAGCTTCATTACCATAAGATGTTTCAAGTACAATTGTCAAAGAAACATCTCTAAATATACAACAACCAAAAGCATTCGTCACAAATCAAATATCAAGTATTTATTTCAAAATCGAGACAAAATCAACATTTCAGTTAAATTAACAACTCCTGCTAACAATCAACAAATGAAACATTGTAAAGTCTCTCCTGCTAACAATCAACAAATGAAACATTGTAAACAGACTTTACCAATTTTAACCCGACATATCGTCTTTCTTCTCTTGTTGATCCATGGTATCGCAAAGAGCTAATCCTCTTGTCTCTGGTAAGCCGAGCAACGTAACACACGACAATATGATAACTACTCCGAATACACCGTAAGAGAAAATGTCGTTTTTCCTTCCAGCAGATATCAAGAAGGGAGTGAAAATGTTGCCAAAAACAATAGCTTGTCTCACCAATGATGTTGTAGTGTTCCTCACACTTGTTGGAAATAGCTCAATAATGTAAATGAGAAACACATTATAAGCTGTGCAAGCACTGAAAAACGATGCCATGGCTAATCCAACTCTAATTTCAGGTATTCCTAATCCAACAACAACACACATTATACAGCATACGCCACTAGCTACTGAGAATACAAGAATTGAAGGTTTTCTTCGGCGATTCTCCAAGAAATAGGTAGCCACACAAGACGGTATTTCCATCAAGGCACTGAACACAACAGCCAAATAGATGTCGAATCCTAAGTTCCCAACTGCTAATGGCATACCAAAATACACCATTCCAATTCCAATACCGAGCACCATGATCGCCACAATTCTCTTTAAAGCCCAACCTCTCCCAAACAACTCGGCTATCGATGAGTAGAGTTGGAAAATTGAAGCCTTTTGTTTATTCACCGGAGCTTCTATTAAACCTACTGTCAAATCATTACCATTCTCTAACGAAGAAACTCCTGTAAGCATTGCCATGGCTTCTTGATGTCTTCCTTGCATTAGAAGCCACCTAGGAGACTCGGTAACAAAGATATAAGCAAGAATCGAGTAACAAATAGCAGGAACCGATGTCCAGATGTAAACCGATCTCCATGAGTTAAATCTGTTGACATAAGCTATACCAGGTAGTGACATATACCCTAATGTAAAGCAGAAATATTCCACAATACCAACGGTGAACCTCCACTCGGTACTAACTTTCTCGGTCAACAAAACTAAAACACAAGTTCCAATTGATGAACGCAAAAAGCCAATGACGAATTTAAAAGCAGAGTAAATCCAAATATTGGTTGAGAAAACTATGAGAATTGAAAATATAGACATCGATAAACCAGAGAAAACAAGCGTGTTCTTTCTTCCAAGTGAAGTATCCGCTAAAGTTGCAAGAAGAAACGAGCCGAAAAGGCAACCAATAAAGAACGAAGATTGCGGTAAACCTGTTACGAAGCTACTGGCACATTCAAGATTCCAATGAGATATCACTGTTTTGTGCGACGGTCCATCCCATGACCATGAAGATTTAGGGATATCACAGATATTAGAATCTGAGTTACACATGGTCGAATTCGTGCAATGCCAAGTCGGGTAATCGTCGGTGTAGATAGCTAAGAACGATTGCTGTGCATCAAAGAACATTGCAAATGAAACAAGAATGCACTGCACAAACTCTAACCAACCAAATCTCCCTAAACCCCTTTCCATCATACTATCAGTTAAAGGAAGCACTTTTTCCTGCTCAACAGAATCAGAATTTGTTAAAACCGGAACTGAATCTTCGATTGCCATAGTTACTTAAATTAAACTAAAATCAAAATCAAAATAAAAATCCTAAGCCAGTACTTTCAATTGAATAAATACTAGAAGCCTAGAACTATGAACACACAGATCAAAATTGGTGTCTATAAATAGAGAAAATTCAACATCAACACACACCAAACATAATCTTAGCTGTGAGTTTCACTTCAACTACTACCAACGACTAAGGCGCTGAACGCGTGATGTGTCCAATTTTATATAGATTCGTGAGATTTCATTCAATTAATTTAACAACAACGTGCACAAAACATGGTTGCTTTCAAATTTTTCAACTATCATAATCACAGTCAAACAAAAACTAGCAATGAAAAACAAACTATATATATTATCATGATCTAACAAAATGTCGTGTAATGCATGTGGTCAAGATTGCAAAGAATAATTAAAAAATGCAACTAGACGGTAAAGTTAGATTTGTTTATTCACAATTAGGTTAATTAACCAAGATTTGAAAGTAACTTATTAGTAAAATATAATAACAATGGAATTAATATATATATATATATACCTTGGAAGAAGGTTGAGGAATGGAAGAAGGTAACTCTTCTATAGCCGCCATGAGTGGAAGAGGAAAGAAGATGAGAATGAGAGAGAGAGAAAGAGAGAATGAGAGAAGAATGTGTAATGAGAAATGGATTTGGTGGTTTATGTAAGGTTTTGATAAGTGTAAGAAATGAATGAATATGAATAAACACGTGTTATCAGGATGATAAACTTTTTATGTATGTGGAAATGTAAGGTTGGTTGTGATATACTAGTCAAACGGCGGTGTCTTTTATGAACGGCGAGATATGTTTCATTTCATACTTAGGGTATTATTATTATAATGATATGATATGATGAGGCCTTAGAAAAGACCTTATTATATTGATTTATTATACGTGAATGGAGACTGCTTTATAGAGATACTATTAGATTAGACATGAGATATTTTTATTAGAAAGTGTCAAAGTGATGCTCTTTACCTTTCTAGGATATTCTAAGACATAGTTGGATATTGATAGAATGATCTTCCAAAATATAAGTATTTGAGATGTATTTCAGCCTCAGGTAGCTGGATAGTAGATAGAGGGTAACTTAGAGATTATTCTAAGGTTTTGTTTGAGATTTATGTGAGGAGGTTTTGAAGGACATATATTTATTCAAAAATTAAATTCTTCCTAATTTAAGAAATTAAGAAATTGTATTGGAGAAGGTGTTGGGAGGGTTTTGAAGTGTTTAGATCAATTGTTAAAATATAGTATATTTTTTGAAGAAAAAATTCATTAGCTTAATTAATATAACAAGGCTTTCTGAAAATTAATATTGGATTTAATTGGATTTAATTAGATGTAAACCATTCCAACCATTTATAGCTCCTGGATTATTTCGTGGGTTTAGATGTTATCTTCCCGTCTAGTGTATCCGATACAAGTTTCTTAAAGCTAGTTAGGGTTCTCTTGATGATGTTCACTTGGTATTCATAATGTGTTCTATCCCCCTTCTTCTTTCCTATCGACATTATACACTCTCTGAATCCTTTCTATTAAAGTAGTGTTGTTAGTGTGAATATGAATATGCGGTTAAGAGATTATAATATCCCATTTGTTTCCAATGTATCTCCGCAACTAATTTGGTTGTTCCATCATGAAAGATAGCCCCAGATGCCACTTTGCCTCAACCGTCATGTTGGCGTCAATGTGGATGTTGATCAATTCCGTGTTAGGGTTCAGAGTCTTCATTTCATCATCTCTAAGAGATAAATCTATTCTCCCTTTCTCTTTTTTGTTCATGTTAACTTCATGCATGTTTCTTCTGTCTCTAATCTCAGTTTGTATTTTGATATTTTTATGAGCATCACAACTTTTATCTTTGTATCTATTTACTTCGACCTTGTTACTCAACTTTTGATTGTTATCCTACTTAATCATGTGAGGATTAAAGGCACTGTTCCTTTTTCCCCAGCTATTATTTCTCCAAACTCTATTCATATTCTCTTATTTGCTAATCTTACACATTTGGTGTCTTATACAAGAGAAATGATAAACTAGTGTTGCAAGTAGGATCAGTCCTGACTTTTTAGAGGTCCGTGACAAATAATAAAAATGGCTATATATAAATATAAAAGCGCATACATGCAAAGAATTTGATTAGATTTGTTGGTCATGGTAGAACTTGCATTTTCCAATTGTATTCTATTTCATTTGACATTATCTTTTTTGGCAATTTATTAAAAGAGTTACTTAAAATTATAAATATTGGTTTCTAGTTCGAACACGCGAGCGCATATATTAGCAAAATACTCATTTCATTGCGTTGCAGATGTAATATATACTAAAATTTTCACATAATGTATATATAATCATATTTCTTTTTAATTTACAAAGTCCATCACCCAAAATTTTGAGACTCTATTTTTTTAGGCACTAGGATGTGGTCCTGGTTTTCTTGGCCCAAGATCGGCCTTGGTTGTTAAGGTGGTCAGATTCAGACTATGCAGGAGATAGTGATGACAGGAAAATCACAACAGACTATGTGTTCATGCTTGGTTCAAGCTCAATCTCATGGTCTTCAAAGAAATAATCCATAATTACTCTTTCTACCACTGAAGTTGATTTTGTAGATGCTGCCTCATGTGCTTGTCTAGGCATTTGACTTTGAAATATCATTATCCAGCTTGGGCAAACTCAGAAACAAATCATAATTATAATGTGTGATAACAGCACTACAACCAAGTTGTCGAAGAATCCAATCATGCATGGAAGATGCAAACACATAGATGTTAAGTTTCACTTCCTAAGATAACTAAAGATGGAATTATCGAAATGTGTTATTGCTTCTCAGAGGTTCAACTTGTAGAGGTGTTAACAAAATATTTGAAACTAGATTCCTTTTGCACCACGAGGAAAAGACTTAGAGTATGTGAACTTGAAGACAATTAGTAGTTAGCGTGTTTCAAATTTGTTTTGTAATCTATTTTTGCGTTTTCAGATTATGGAAATGTATGTTAGAAAGCTTTTAACAAGTCGTTGTATTGGTTCGTAATTAATTATATGTTAATTATCCGACTAATAGTAGTTGCTTATTCTACAAATAATAACTCACTCTTGTATATAAGCAACCTTGTTTGACAATGATAAAAGGGGGTTTCCCTTTACACTAACACAGTTAAGAGTGCGTTTGTTTTAAATTATCAAATATCATTTTTTAAAATCCTATTCCTAAGCTTATTGTTTCTAGGAATTATATATCTATACTAACACAGTTAAGAGTGCGTTTGTTTTAAATTATGAAATATCATTCTTTGAAATCCTATTCCTAAGCTTATTATTTCTAGGAATCATATATCTATGTTAGTGTTTGGTAAAAATTTAAAATTTTCAAAATGTTTATAATAGTTTTTTAATTTCAAATTATAAAAAAAATATGATTAGTAATGGGAAGGTGTAGTTAGTTGCTATTTAAATGTCACAAATCAAATAAAGTCATATTTTGTTTGGAAAAAAGTTTATGAGGTCCTTTGTAACCATAATTTAAAAGTGTCACACCCCACTTATAACTTATACCTTATACCTGACACCCTCACATATTTTCATAATGACAAATATATTTTTGTTGAAATATATCGACAAAAAAAGCGAATAAAAAATTTGATAGTGCAATTGAAAAATCCGGTAGTATATTTTTAAAAGTTCAGTATGCAATTTTATAGATTTTTTAAAAAATTTAACATACTGAATTTTTTGAAAAATTTGATATTTGATAATTATTCAAAAAAATTTTAAAAACGATAATTCATATTCAATAAACAAAAAAAATATTTATACTATCGGATTTTTCGATAGATTTTAAAAAAAATCTGATAGTATTAGAAAAATATATATATATATATATATATATATATATATATATATATATATATATATATATATATATATATATATATATATATATATATATATATATTCTTTGTCTATTGAATATGAACTATCAGTTATTTTCAAAAATTTAAAAAACTATAAAATATTTTAAAAAATCTAGTATTTCCACAAATACTTACCAAAAATCAATGCATTTTTATCAAAAAAAATTTAGTACTTTAAAAAAAAAATCAATAAACACAAAAATAAATAAATCCAAACATATTTAGTAAAGGCATAAATAAGATAATAGCAATTCTGATGTGAGAGTGCCAGGTATAAGTGGGATGGTAGGATAAACATCCAAATTTTAAATTTTGTTAGATATTCTGCTTTGTACTTCTCAAAGACAATCTTATATCATATTTATAATTAGTGATAATAATACTAATTATTTAAAGGGTTTTGCTACAACATACCCACTTGTTTTTATGAACGTCTATTTTAGTAAGCTTTAACTACAAAATAGTTAAATGCAGCTTAAGGTGCATGTTGTTAAAATAGACCTTCATAAAAATAAGTGGGTGTATTATAGCAAACCCCACAGAGATTTACTATAATACACCCACTTAATTTTATGAAGGTGTGTTTTAGTAAATTTTAACTAAAAAATATTTAAATGTACCCTAAGGTGCATGTTGCTAAAATAGACATTATAAAAACAAGTGGGTCTATTATAGCAAAACCCTTATTTAAATGAATTAAAAATATTTTATCTTATTTTTTATATATATATATATATATATATATAAATTAATTAATTTAACATTCAATTATTAAATATTATAAATTAATCAACTAACTATTTATTAGTCATCATCTAACTTATAATTGAGAAGTGCATTTATTTTTCGGAATGTGACACATAAACTAACACTATTTCAATACTATGTAATATCAAAACAGAAGAGAATTGAAGACAAAAACTATACTATAAAATTTGGAAATGATGTATACATGGTGTTGATGTCGGCTATTTATAAAACATTTTCATTTAATTTAAATTATCTTTTTGTCGTATTATTGCATTGCAAATAAAGTATGGGATCATTTTGAAAATCACGATGGAGTCACGAGCGTTTAGGGTCCTCCTCCCGTTGCGTGTTTTGCAGAGAATTCAATGGAAAAACACTTTTTTGCAGATACTATGTCGTGTCAGAACTCACGCGTAGACTTATTTTTAGCAATTTTTATGATATTTTTATTTATTTATTTATTTATTTTCTTTTTATGGCATATTTTGAAAATGTTTTTGTTTTTTAATTTTAAAAACTAAAACTTGTAACAGCTGTTTTGCATTTAAGATTTTTTTAAAAAAAATTGAAAATACACATAACAGCTGTTTAAGTTTTTTGGAATGATATGTTAATTATTTTGATATGTTAGATATGACTTTGAAAGATAATGTGTTAAGTTTTGTTTATATATATGGGAATTATTTGTAAAAGGAAAGAAAATGTGTATATAGGGGAATTATTTGTAAAAGGAAAGAAAATGTGTTAAGTTTTGTTTATATATATTATATATAGGGGAATTATTTGTAAAAGGAATTCAGCAAAAGAAAACTCACTTTAATTTATATGTTCCGTTAGAATTCAATTTATGAGAAATGCATACAAACAATTTAAATTTATATTTTTAAAAACAACTAATAAAAAGAGATAAAATTTAAAATTTATTTAAAGTTAATTTATTATTAAATTTGGAATTATGAGGTGATTGTAATAATGAAATAGAAAAATTATTATTTTTATTTTTAAATAATAAAAAAATAATGATTAATTAATTTTAAAATCATTGTTATGTTTGTGTTTTTTTCAATTTATAAAAAAATGAAGGTGAAGATTGTGGTGTTACTTTGGTATTTGAGCTCTGTTAATACTACTTTTGTTTTTCATTCCCCTTTATAGGATTACGTATATTTCTGTCAATAAAGAACCTAAGCAACTACCTACCTTGATTGGGAAGGAATTAACTTTTATGTGGAGAATTGCATTTTTCAATATTGGGTAGTAATTAATACCGAGCAAATATTGGTTTGGTCACTTTGGTGGGCCTGTTTTGAATTATGTATCCTCTTAATTATTAATGAGGTTATAGATTGTAGCAGACCATGAGCTTTAGTTCATATTATTTCGAAAAACCTTCTATGTAACCAGCAATTCAGAAAATCCAAAAATAAAAAGAAAATGGTCATCACAATTAAATTTGAGTTTGGCAATTAATTATATAAGGGGAAGATATTAGAACCCCTTATATTTATTGTATTCAACGAGAATTATTCGATCATCTTTCGTATAGGTGTTAGTTAAAAGTTACTTGCGACTTCTTTCTATTATTACCTTATTTTAAAAGTGAAAATAAAGATTTTAATTAGATTGAAAAATAAGTTCTTAGTTATTGTGCCTGACGAGAAGTGAATCTCGCTCTTACGTATTTTCAGGTGCGATGGAGAACTCAATGCAACGTAATTCTTAGTAGAAAATAAGTGGTTGTTGGTTGATTTTATTGACTGATGTTAAGATCGCATTTTAGCAGTTTAACGTTTCATGTATGCTCGCATATGAGAGACTTTAAGCGTTGGTTTGCATTGCAATAGAATGGATGTGCTTTGATCGCATTCTATTAGTTAAACGTAGTTGGCATGCGCGCGCATGTGAGGCTTAAGCGTTTGTTTGTATTTCGATAGAACAAATATAACATGTTCATTTATGAAAAGGTTTTGTGTTGCCCTAAGGTAGAAAAATATGGTTTGATTGGTTATAATTGATTTTGGTCGGAAGACAAGTATCCAGGCCACATGCTATACAACAGGCATCAAAATACTCGGAGTAATGTTAGGTATACACTGACAAGACCTTTTTCGTCCTTTATTGAGAAATGATGTTTGATACGAATCAAACTAAAGTCCATGAGTGAAGATGGGCACTTTGGACGACAATTGATACGACTAGTGTTCAAGTTCTCGAAATAGAGAGACATACGTCAAAGGTTCCTTCCTCACTACTTAGGGCTCGTAGCATTCGATTGCATCCTATTAAGCATTTTAGAGAAGGAAGACAAGTATTTAGACCATGAGCTATACAACGGGCGTTCAAATACTTTGGAGAAAGAGAGGCATACACCCAACGAATCATTTTTCATCCATTTTAAGAAAAAGATTTTAGTTTAAGAGGAAACAAAAATAATTGAATACATTACTTTTGATCATTCATGAGAAAAAACAACTAATTAATCAATTCGAGAACTTTATTTATTTGACTAATAAGCAATTAAATTGGATATTTCAATGCAATTTGGATCCAACAGTATTTAATAAAAAATAATATAGTAAAAATCAACTTAAAATAATCAATAAAATAATTAAAAATTAATTAAAATAAGGGGTACAAAAATTAGGGGGATGTTAATCAACAAAAATTGCAAATGGCTTAAGGTAGATGAACTAAAAAAATAGGGGAATTTCTTTATACACAATGTAGGGGTAAAATAAACCCATGAAAACCTCAAAATATCTTTCGGAGATGCATATCGGAACGCACTACAAAAGTGGTTATTTCGGAGATGCATCTCCGAAAGCACCCTTAATGCGTGAGAAAGGTATTTCGGATATGCATCTCTGAAATTCTGGACAGTGATTTTTTTTAAAAAATCATCCATGTTTTGATACATAATTAGATTTAAACGATAATAAAAATGCAAACGAAAAATGATAAGAAATAAAAAACAATAATACAAACAATATATTGTTCTAAAATAATACATAAATTGTTTTGGAGCAAAAGTGGATGTTCTGTCCACTTCATCCCGGGGTACTCGACCGTGTCGTCGAACCCTCGTAGACTCCTCAACTCTTTCATGCTGAGCAAAAGAAGTTTGGTTTGATCTGCCGAGTCTCATTCTGTTCGGGTTCTCGGCCATTTTTTTGGAAAAAAATAATCAGTACTCAAAGGAAAGGAACAAGTTTGAAAACATTAAAAAAACACAACTCAGGCATAATTTCGGAAGTTCATATCTAAAACTCCTCAGAGCTGTCTTCGAATATGCTCTTCCGAAAACACCTGCGACTGTCATTTTTGAAACTTCAACCTAAATCATCCAAAAATGCAATTTTTACACCAAACAACCACATTTTATAAATTATACTCAACCTATATAATTAAATGATTCTAAACAACTTATTATACACATACAAAATAGAACAGGGGATTCAGAGAAACTTACTCAAATTTAGAGCTTTGAGAGTTGTTGAAATGTGTTGAAATAAGGAGCTACAATCAGTGGAAATGAGTAGAAATTAGTTGAAATGCGGTTTGAAAGTAGAGATTTTGGGGTGTTTGAGTTTGAGAATAAAACAGAATGAGGGGTTTCTGTTGTGGGTTTGATGTATATACCCTAATTCGGAGATAATCTCCGAAAATCCCCAAAACTTAACAAAAAAAGTTTTATGAGATACATCTCCGAAACACCCCTATTTTTTTATAAAATAGGTGTTTTAGATATGCATCTCTGAAACACCTCTATTTTTGACAAAATAGGAGTTTCATATATGCATCTCCGAAAACACCCATAAAAAAAATAAAACGGGGTGCATTTGAATATGTATCTTTGAAATTAGGGAGTAAAATTGAAATTTTGCCAGAAGCCCCTAAAAAGGTTATGGGGTTTACAAAGAAATTCTTTAAAAATAGCTATTTGTGTGAACCAGATTAAGAGGGTGTAGTGCAGTAAAACTGTCTAGGCCCAACTTGGAGAGTCCAACAATATCCAAACAAAAATTCATGGGTGGTCGTCTGATTATGATCAAATGGCCTTGATTGCACGGGAGCATGGTAAGGTCCATGGATGAATGCACTAGATCACTTCTGAAAATTAAATTTACTAACCAATTAGTAAAAGACATGTGGCTATTAATATAATTAAAATTTAAAAAAGGAAATGTAATGGAAAAAGAAATAGGAGAATGCAGTAACGTACAAGAAAATTGGAAAGAACAAAAATCGCAGCAGTAACGATCATGCCCATAAGCGCTTTCCCTGAAGTGATTTTCTCACCCCTCAAAAATGGCTTCTCCAAACGCGGTTCTCAGAATCACTCAACAAACTTGCGGTCCTCTATTTCTTGTGAGACAACCCCAAATCATCGCTCATCATCTCCCATTTTGGTTCTAGCTTTTTATTGTTCGATGGTTTACGTTTCGGTGAGCTTTGGTTTCATTCGATTAAGGTTTGGTTGTGGTCTTGTTTTAGAATTGACTCGAAATTAAGTTAAAACTAGCATACAAAATTATGAAGCTAAATTGGAAGAGAGTTTATCAGTCAAAAATGCAGAAAAATACAACTTTTAGTCTTTCCCCAAGCAGAGTCCGTCTTCATTTTTTTTGAGACTTTGTGTAGATTAATCGTAGTTTAATAACGAAAAAGAAAATAGAGGTCCTATCCAACCACAATTTAACCATTATAAATATTTTATGAGGTCCTATTAAACTATAGGTTACTTGTGACAAATTTGAGGTCTTGTGCGATAGTCTGTCTTGCACTATCTCAAAGACGACCTTACCTGCAAGGTGTTCGATAAAATGCCTGAACCATATATTTTCTTTATCTTTTGCTTCTATACCACTCTTCTATCACTACTTGCTTGCTGAATTTTCTATTGTTGTTGTTTCACTTGTTGAATTCTTGAATTGACATGGTTGTTGATTGTTATTTTTTTTGTTGATTATGCTTGAAGGTTTTGGAGTATGAATTTTCAGGATGGTGATGATGGAAGTTAATGAATTGATGAACGTGGAGGTTTGATGGAAGTGAAGATTATGGAAACTTGAAGCTTGATGTTAAAAAATCAAGTTGGTGAAGATGATTAGAAGTAGTTTTTGTGAAGTTTATGATAATTTTGAAGAAAATGGTGGAGAAAGGAGAAGATGATAATTGGTTAGCGGTGGTTTTTAGTTTGTTAGAGATTGAAGGGTTAGGATTGAAAGATAGGTGATTCAAGTGAGAAAGTTAAGAATGATTAAGGTTGAATCAACTTGAATTTCAAGTGAATTTGGTTTGTGATAGTTGAAATGTGAATTTGAAGTTAATTTAATTTGGTTGAGTTTGTAGTTAGTTTGTGAATGAACTTGCATTTGGTTTATGTTGTAACTTTCAGTTATTTGCTTTTTATAATAATAATTTTATCATTATTATAACTTGTATTCTATTATCAAAATAAAAAATGGATTTATATTAATTATTTCATTACTATCATTCTTTTGATTTTATTAATCATAACATTATTTCTTTATTTATCCCATGAATGTGATTAATACCTTTGAAAGAAAGAAAAATGAAACGAGGAATATATGAATGGATGAATGAAAGGATATAGTGATGTTTAAACTAAAATGATGAATGGATGAACTAGGTCATGGATATGTGTAATACGGTGAACTGACTTTATTTGAAATGTTGCGGTAAGCAAGAGTCGCCACCGACTTTTATTTTATCCAATTGGAAAGGCAAAAAAGAACAGGAAAGACCTTTGAAAAGAGATTGAGTTCGGGGGTAGGTTATACAAAGGGAAGGTGTAAGGCACCCTTTGCATCCATGATTTATCCATGGGCTCTTAATTGCTTAGCTCACTTTGTTTGTTTGAATTGTTTGAAAAGTGTCGTGTGTGAATAGTAAAAAGATTTCGTTAAGGACTTTAGCTTGTAAATAAGCGTAGCCTTGTTTTGAAATTGTTTTGCAATAGGAGGTGTGAAAAGCATTTGATTTTTGATTTGATTGTGAGCAAGCAATTAAGAACTACCTACCCTAAGTTGTCTTTCGTGTTCTTTAAGTCTTTCAGGCGAAAGGGTCTATCCATACCATGAGAGGGCAGGAAGTCTTTCAATTGGATGTGCGGGTCATCGAAGGGTCATCGAGTGATCGTTCGCCATGAGAATGTCCCTACCATGAAGAGGGCAGGTAGTCTAAGGGAAGGATATAATAGTCATTAGGCAACAGTAAGGATACCTTAGCAATCGAAGGGACTATCACCATTTAATCGAGGGACGAGATCATATTTATCGTAGGCAACTCGAAGGGACTATGATCTTTTATTCTGAGGGACGTGGTGATTTTGAATCGAAGGCAACAAGCTAAGGTATCCCTATATTCGGAGGGACTTGACTATTGAATCGAAAGGCAACAGGCAACAAGAGGCGTTACCCTAGAGGTGGGTGTGTGTAGCAATCACGTGGTTTGAATTCAGTTATGTTATCTTGATTTAGGTGAGCTATCGTTCGATTAATTATCTTGCACTCCCTATTTTACTAACCACGCAGTTTAATAGTATACAAAAATTTAAAACAGTTTAATGGTCCTATATTATTACAATAAACACCTGTGAATGCGGGAAAATAAAGGCAGGCAAATAAACCTACTTAACTATTACATCCTGTGAGCAGTTACATAATATGGCAAAAACTTGTGTGGAAACCACAAGAAATAATTAAGTAGATGATAAGCATAATAAAAAGGCAAATATAAAAAGGCAGATATAAAAAGGCAGAATCTAAAATAAAGGCAAATAATTTGAAAAGGCACGCGACATACACTGGAGTGGGAGATGAGAAAAGAATTCGCATATAAAAGGATAAGTTTAGAAAAAACATGGTTAAAAAACCTTAAAAGTTAATGGCTAAAAAAAACCTGAGGGTAAAATCCTCGTTGATGGACAACACCTACCAAATATGTGATTTAGGGTTAGGGGCAAAGTTAGTGATAAAACCTGAAATTAATAATTATTATCAAAACCTAAAAATAATTTATTAGCCTAAAATTAACTAACAATATTAAATTAAATGTTATCCTTAATTAATTTACCTAATTAAAATTAATTATCTTAATTAATTAAATGTAATAAATTAATTGGTTTAAATAAAAAAGCAAATAAAAAAACTTAGGGTTTGTCAAAAGAAAAAGAAACTATAGGTTTTTTTAAAAGAAACAAAATACAATAGAAAAAGTTAAAAAAACCTGGCTGAGGGCGTATGATCCTGTGGGATTGATTTGTAAGGGTCCACGGTGTGCTGCGTCTCCATAAGCGTTAGATCCAAGCTGTAGCAACCTGCCTAAAAAATTAATGTTTAGAGTCGCCACCTATTCTGAAGGGCGAATAGGAAACCCTACGCAGTATAGAGATCAGGGTAAGATACTATATTAGGTCGAGGGAAGGTGTTAGGTGTTAGACGCTGGCCTTAGGATCTAGAGGGGGGGTGAATAGATCGTTCACAGTTTTACGGATTTAAACGACTTTTCAGCGGAAGTGATTCTGAATCGACTCGCGTCTATTCCGAACCACTATCGAAACGATTATATATGTGTTTAAAAACCAGTCAAAGACTTGAGGTAAATGATAAGAGTATATGTTGCAGAATCAAAGCGTTGCTCTTATTGAAAATCAGATTAACTTTTTGTATGATGGACAATGTTTGCAATGCAGTAAGAGTGATAGAAACAAATATACAAACACTTGGTGATAATGATCAAATTGAAGGTAATTCAATGTGTGGTGAATTGTGATGTTTATGTAAGTTCTTAATTCACAATCTTAACACTCGAATCGTTGATCAATTTGCTATTATAACCAAATATGAACAGAATGTAAATGAAAAAGTAAAAGCGACAAGAACACGATATTTGTTTAGGCAGTTCGTCGATCGTCCTCGCTACGACTACGTCTGCCCCCAATTCCAAATTGAAATTGGGTAATCTTTCATTAATGTTGAAAGTAGTATATACAAAGAAGATAACAAAGCGATAAACGATAAACCAATTATGTCGATCCTTTGAATCTTCTTCCCCCTTAATCTTGAGCAAGATCAAGGTTATCCAAGAGCTTCACTTTGATTCCCTTCTGCAGTGTCTTGATTCCTTGAACTCCCCGTTCCTCAATCGTTACACTCAGCCGAATCCTCAATGAACGCCTCTTGATAAAAACCCCCAAGAACCACCCGTCGTGGAGGACAAAACCCGCAGATTTTATTCACCAACAAACCCCACAAACCTTCACCCACTAGGAATCTTCAATTCCGTTCCATGGACGTTATCGAACTCATCACTAACCCGCAACGCAAGAATGATTATGTGTAATTGTGTTGGAGATGATGAAGAACGAAGATGAGAAGCGTTTGTGTATCTTTCAGTCGTTGGTGTTGTATTGAATAATTGAACCTTTGACAATATATATGATAGCTTAACAGTTGGAGATGAGAGAAACAAAATTTTTGGCATTCTTGATCAGTTAGGTCGACCTCTTGTAGTGCTTAGGTCGACCTAGCAGAGCTTGCAGAATTTTGCTCCCAGTTAGGTCGACCTGTTTAAGGAGTAGGTCGACCAGAATCCTCTTCAAATGCATTCTGGGGATATTTTCTCAGATTAGGTCGACCTAGTCGTTGTGTAGGTCGACCTAGCAGACTGGTATGTAAATTTCATCAATTTAGGTCGACCTAGATGATGTGTGAGTCGACCTAGCAGAAGTATGTGGATTTTTCTCCATTTTAGGTCGACCTGGGTTGACAGTAGGTCGACCTAACTGCTGGTTTTCTGCATTCTTCTTGATCTGCTTGTGTTGAGTCGACCTAAAGTATAATAGATCAACCTGTACTATCATGAGTGATCAATGCTTGCTTTTCTTTGAGTTTTCTGCTTCCGCCTTGTTGTTTGAATGCTTATTTGAGTTTGCCATAAATCAAAAACATCTTTGAGTGTAATCTTGTATTCACATGCTCCCCCTTTTTGATGATGGCAAACCATTAGTCGAAGCTTTGGTGGTAAGTGATAAAGACTCAACAAAGCTCCCCCGTACATCCAGCATCTATCTCTCAACAAGGCAATCTCTCAACACAGCTCCCCCGTACACTCAGCATCTATCTCCCCCTTTGTCAACATCAAAAAGAGATACAACAAAAATAGAAGAGTAACGAGAGAAACATAGATAAAATGCTAGCATTCATAAAAAGGTAGCCGGTTATAGCATGAGAGTCAAATGAGCAAGAGCGATATATGTATGAAGTCACTATAAGCATGTTAATTGATAGCATATTATAGTATCAATAATATTTTTGGAAGTGAACAACAATAACGTTACCGCTTTCTCAACTTTAATGGCAGCCTTTAATCAATGTGGAATGACGCCTGACTAGATGATGAACTACCTTTACGCTAAGAAAAATGTTAGCAAGAGAGAACATATATATATATATATATATAAAGTAAAGGAATAATATTAAGAGAGAACAAACGTAATTAGCCCAAATTAGAGATATCGAGTATCCCTAATTCCCTACGAATGTTGAAGTATTGCTCCGTTGCTAGAGGTTTGGTGAAGATGTCAGCTAGTTGCTTCTTGCTTTCTACATGTTCAAATGTAACGTCTCCTTTCTCTACATGATCTCGTAGAAAGTGATGTCTTATTTCAATATGCTTGGTACGTGAGTGTAAGACAGGATTTTTTACTCAAGTTTATGGCACTTGTGTTATCGCACATGATAGGTATGCGATCAAGCTTAATACCAAAGTCAAGAAGTTGTTGCTTGAGCCATAATATTTGTGCACAGCAGCTTCCAGCAGCTACATATTCTGCCTCAGCAGTAGATAATGCAACTCATACTTGTTTCTTGCTATGCCAACTTATCAATGAATTTGAGAATAGATGACACGTTCCACTGGTGCTTTTTCTATCGGATTTGCAGCCAGCAAAATCTGAATCCGAGAATCCTACCAAATGACACTCATTTCCCTTTGGATACCATAGGCCATATGTAGTAGTTCCACGTAAGTATCGCAGAATTCTTTTGACAGCTTTCAAGTGAGATTCTTTTGGACAAGATTGATATCTTGCACACATACACACACTAAACATGATGTCTGGTCTTGAGGCAGTAAGATACAATAGTGAACCTATCATACCTCGGTATAATTTCACGTCAACCTCTTTACCTTTCTCATCTTTGTCTAGATTAGTATTTGTTGCCATAGGTGTGTCAATTTCTTTTGCTTCACTCATTCCAAATCTTTTGAGCAGCTCCGTACAGTATTTAGTTTGATTCACAAACGTTCCATGAATGAGTTGCTTGATTTGTAGGCCAAGGAAGAAATTTAGCTCACCCATGAGACTCATCTCAAATTCACTCTGCATAAGCTTAGAAAAATCTTTGACAAGTTTTGCATTAGTCGACCCAAATATAATGTCATCTACATAAATTTGGACTAAGAGAATATCTTTATCTTTTCTTTTAATAAAGAGAGTAGTGTCAACTTTACCCCTAGAGTACCCTTGACTAAGGAGAAATTTGCTCAAACGTTCGTACCAAGCCCGAGGGGCTTGTTTAAGACCGTATAGAGCACGTTTCAGCTTATAGACATGAGTTGGATACATGTAATTCTCAAAGCCGGGTGGCTGAGCAACATAGACTTCTTCATTTATATAGCCATTTAGAAAGGCACTTTTAACATCCATTTGGAATAGTTTGAAGTCTTTAGAACAAGCATAAGCAAGTAAGAGACGAATAGCTTCGAGACGTGCTACAGGAGCGTATGTCTCTTCATAATCAATACCTTCCTCTTGATTATAACCTTGGGCAACTAATCTAGCTTTGTTTCTAGTAATAACGCCGTTTTCATCAAGTTTGTTACGAAAAACCCATCTAGTGCCTATTACTTGATGATCTCCCGGATGAGGGACTAAGTCCCAAACATCATTCCGTTTAAATTGGTTTAATTCTTCTTGCATGGCCATTAGCCAATGCTCATCAAGTAATGCATCCTTAGCGTTTTTCGGCTCAACTTGTGAAACAAAAGCAAAATGATGACAGAAGTTACTTATCTTTGAGCGTGTTGTAACGCCCCTTGAGATGTCTCCTATTATATTGTCAATTGGATGGTCTTTCACATTTGTCCAGGCCTTGGGAAGTTCTTCATTGTTTGAGATGCTTTCTTTTTCATTTTCATTGTGAGACTCATCTTTCTCTCTCTCAGCATCTTTCTTTACAATACTTTCATTCTCATCTTCCTTATCCTTGACAATGTCTTCAGTGGATGGACCTGCACCATTAAATGAAAGACCTTTCTCGACATATTTTGCATAAGATTCATCAAAAGAAACGTGTATTAACTCTTCTACTATAAGTAATCTCTTATTATATATTCGATATGCTTTGCTAGATTGTGAGTAACCAAGGAATATGCCCTCATCAGCTTTAGCATCGAATTTGCCAAGATTATCCTTACCATTGTTCAAAACAAAACACTTGCAACCGAATACATGGAGATGAGATACATTTGGTTTTCTACCTTTTAGTAATTCATAGGGAGTTTTGTTCAGTATAGGACGTATTGTTATCCTATTCAAAACATAACATGCTGTACTAATCGCGTCAGCCCAGAAATACTTTGGTAGATTACCCTCATTCAGCATTGTTCTTGCCAGCTCCTCTAGAACCCGATTTTTACGTTCAACTACTCCGTTTTGTTGAGGTGTTCTAGGAGCTGAAAAGTTATGCTCAATTCCATGTTTATCACAGTATTTTTCAAAAAGAATGTTTTCAAACTCTCCACCGTGATCACTTCGAATTGCAACTATCTTGTTGTTCATTTTGTTTTGACATAATCTTGCAAATTGTGTGAAAGCTGGAAAAGTTTGATCCTTACTAGGTAGAAAGATTGTCCAACAAAATCTCGAGTAATCATCGACAATGACAAAACCATAGGTGTTTCCACCTATGCTTTTAGTCCTTGAAGGGCCAAAGAGATCCATGTGAAGTAGTTCAAGAGGGCGTGATGTTGAAACCACGTTCTTTGATTTAAAAGAGATTTTTGTTTGCTTTCCCTTTTGACAAGCATCACATAGATGATCTTTTGAAAACTTCATTTTAGGTAAGCCGATTACTAAATCTTTTGAGACAACTTTATTAAGTAAGTCAAAATTTATGTGGGCGAGACGTCTATGCCAAAGCCATGAGTCATCGCCCAGAGCAACTAGACACTTGGTACTAGACTTAGATACCTCATCCAAGTTTAGCATGTAGATGTTGTTTACTCTTAAGCCCTTAAACATAATGTCTCTTTTCTTAGTATGTTCAATTGTGCAGCCAGAATTTGTAAACATTACTTTAAATTCTTTGTCACACAATTGACTTATACTTAAAAGATTATGTTTAAGACCTTCTACTAGCAGCACATCAGTTATAGTAGTGGTAGAAGGGTTACCTACACTTCCTTTACCAAGTATGGCTCCCCGATTGTTATCTCCATAGGTGACATACCCCTTTTTCTTTGCTTGAAACTCAACGAAAAGAGATAGGTCTCCAGTCATGTGTCTTGAACATCCGCTATCAAGGAACCACAACCTTTCGGCAATGTCAAGACACTTTTCCTGCAAGATTAATTTAGAGAGGGAGGTCCCCAATTTTCATTGGGTCCTTGGTAGTGAGTACACAATTTGTTGCACTTAGACAACCATTGAAATACTCCTTTAGGAACTAAAACTCTCCTAAATTTGCATTTTTCAATGGTATGTCCCTTTTTGCAACAATAATGACAGGTAATATGATGAGAATATGGAGTTTTGCTAGTTGATACTTTTGGTACAAAAGTGTATTTGCTATATAAAGGAGTATACGATCTTTTGAACTTGTTTGGATCAACCGCAAAAGTCACTTTTGGTTGTAGAGCCTTGTCTAACTTGGCTTTTAGATCTCTTACTTCTTTTTGCCAAATGTGACATGTCTCACAACCAAACCATGATGTAGGATCTATTTCAACTTTATCCTTTTGAATGTCTAGCATAGATTGTTTTAAAGCTTCCATATCCTTTTCGGTTTTCTCAACTTTTGATTCAAGATATGAAAATATTTTCTTATTTGAGGCCAAAAGTTTGAAAGCTTTAATTGCATCTCTATGTAATTCTTCAAAAGCAAGTTTTAGTTGAGAATGAGATACCTTATCTACGAATTCAGGTTTAAGATGACTTACAGCTTTCTTTTTCTTGTGTTGATGAGCCATGAAACATAGGTTTGCTGATTCTTCTTCATCGCTTGATGAGCTTTCACTAGATGAATCACTTTCCCATGCTATGTAGGCTCTTTTAGGTTTGTTATGACCTTTGCTTTGGTTCTTCTCCTTTTCTTTCTTAAGGTATGGACAATCCGGTTTGTAGTGACCGGCTTTCCCACAATTGAAGCAAAGACCTTTGATTTTTCCCTTGTTGTCGTCATCTTGTTTGAACATGTTTGATTGCTTTCTATAGTTGATCAAGCCTTTGTCAGAATGTTTTGCTCCATTTTTCTTTAGATATTTGTTGTATCTTCGCACAAACAGTCCCATTTCCTCATCATCGGAGTCTTCGTCATCACTTGTGTCACTATCCTTTGGCTCTCGTTTTGAGGTCTTGGAGCTCGAAGCTTTTAGAGCTATTGACTTCTTCTCTACCTCTTTCTCCATGTTCTTTTCTTTCTTTGTCCTTTTCTCATGCATGTCAAGGCATTTAAGGTGTTGTTCATGTTCCTCTAGTTTACCAAATAGAGTTGTGATGTCTAAAGTGTTTAGATCATTTGCTTCCTTTATTGCTGTAACTTTAGGTTGCCATTCCCTGTTCAAACATCTTAAGATTTTGTTAGTAGCAACTGCATTGGAAACAGGTCTATCAAGAGAATTTAACCGATTTTTCAGATGAACGAATCTCTTCTGCATGTTTTCGATGGATTCACCATCTTCCATGTGGAAGAGTTCGAACTCTTGAGTTAACGTATTGATCCTAGCTAGTTTGACATCATCCGTTCCCTCGTGGGCAACTTGCAATGTGTCCCACATAGCTTTAGCTGATCTACAATGGGAAACGCGATAGTATTCATCAACTCCTAGAGCTGAGATTAGAATGTTTCTCGCTTTCCAATCGTATGCATATCTCTTTTCATCTTCAGCATCCCAAGTATTTTCTGGTTTTGGAACAACTGCACCAGCTGCATTTGTCATGGTGATCTGAAAGGGACCATTGACAATAGCTGTCCAGATGTTCCTATCAATTGCATTGATGTGGACACACATACAATCCTTCCAATAGCCATAGTTTTCACCGTTGAAAACTGGAGCTCTATTGTGAGCCCCTTTAGGTCCGGAAGCCATCTTTCCAATAAGTGTTTCACGTAGCACGGAATAAACCAGAGCTCTTGATGCCACTTGTTAGACGCTGGCCTTAGGATCTAGAGGGGGGTGAATAGATCGTTCACAGTTTTACGGATTTAAACGACTTTTCAGCGGAAGTGATTCTGAATCGACTCGCGTCTATTCCGAACCACTATCGAAACGATTATATATGTGTTTAAAAACCAGTCAAAGACTTGAGGTAAATGATAAGAGTATATGTTGCAGAATCAAAGCGTTGCTCTTATTGAAAATCAGATTAACTTTTTGTATGATGGACAATGTTTGCAATGCAGTAAGAGTGATAGAAACAAATATACAAACACTTGATGATAATGATCAAATTGAAGGTAATTCAATGTGTGGTGAATTGTGATGTTTATGTAAGTTCTTAATTCACAATCTTAACACTCGAATCATTGATCAATTTGCTATTATAACCAAAAATGAACAGAATGTAAATGAAAAAGTAAAAGCGACAAGAACATGATATTTGTTTAGGCAGTTCGTCGATCGTCCTCGCTACGACTACGTCTGCCCCCAATTCCAAATTGAAATTGGGTAATCTTTCATTAATGTTGAAAGTAGTATATACAAAGAAGATAACAAAGCAATAAACGATAAACCAATTATGTCGATCCTTTGAATCTTCTTCCCCCTTAATCTTGAGCAAGATCAAGGTTATCCAAGAGCTTCACTTTGATTCCCTTCTGCAGTGTCTTGATTCCTTGAACTCCCCGTTCCTCAATCGTTACACTCAGCCGAATCCTCAATGAACGCCTCTTGATAAAAACCCCCAAGAACCACCCGTCGTGGAGGACAAAACCCGCAGATTTTATTCACCAACAAACCCCACAAACCTTCACCCACTAGGAATCTTCAATTCCGTTCCATGGACGTTATCGAACTCATCACTAACCCGCAACGCAAGAATGATTATGTGTAATTGTGTTGGAGATGATGAAGAACGAAGATGAGAAGCGTTTGTGTATCTTTCAGTCGTTGGTGTTGTATTGAATAATTGAACCTTTGACAATATATATGATAGCTTAACAGTTGGAGATGAGAGAAACAGAATTTTTGGCATTCTTGATCAGTTAGGTCGACCTCTTGTAGTGCTTAGGTCGACCTAGCAGAGCTTGCAGAATTTTGCTCCCAGTTAGGTCGACCTGTTTAAGGAGTAGGTCGACCAGAATCCTCTTCAAATGCATTCTGGGGATATTTTCTCAGATTAGGTCGACCTAGTCGTTGTGTAGGTCGACCTAGCAGACTGGTATGTAAATTTCATCAATTTAGGTCGACCTAGATGATGTGTGAGTCGACCTAGCAGAAGTATGTGGATTTTTCTCCATTTTAGGTCGACCTGGGTTGACAGTAGGTCGACCTAACTGCTGGTTTTCTGCATTCTTCTTGATCTGCTTGTGTTGAGTCGACCTAAAGTATAATAGATCAACCTGTACTATCATGAGTGATCAATGCTTGCTTTTCTTTGAGTTTTCTGCTTCCGCCTTGTTGTTTGAATGCTTATTTGAGTTTGCCATAAATCAAAAACATCTTTGAGTGTAATCTTGTATTCACATTAGGCCCCCTCAACCCTTTCCTATTGGCTTTGAATCTAAGGTGAAGGTTTATGGCTAAAATATTGAGTAGGGGAAAATTGAGATTTTAGGGAGGGGGACTTGCCTTGTTGCCAAGTGCCTACGTACCTCCTTAGGGAGGATCAGAGTCTACGTAGTTCGGGGAAGGGTTGTACGCCTTAGAATTAGAATTGAAGGTGTTTGAAATTGTTTGTGCTTTGAAAAGCGTTTTTGAATTGTCTAATTGATGAGGATGAAAATCCATAGTTTAGTATTGTGGTTTTGAAAGGTTTTGAGAAGTGTTTTAGGATGTGGGCGTACAACCCTGATTTTAGTATGCACTATTAACCGCAATAATCGATTGATTCAATTACCATGGTTAACAGATTCGAAGTTGTATCGTTACCAATTTTAATCAATTGACTTGATTATCACTAATAACGAATTAGGATATTTTTTAATAATTTTAAATAATTAATTTGTATCATTACCCCTCGCAATCGATTGATTCGATTAAAAAGAATAATGAATTGAAGTGTGGAAAATAGAAAGGTTAATCATCGCGACTAATAAGATAGTCGAAACCATTTAACCGAATAGAAATTAATTGCATTTTAGTTAAATAACATTTTAATTAAAATTATTATTGCCCATAGCGATTAATCGATTTAATCGGCACGAACAACAAATTAGAACTTTTAATATAAATATCATATAATAATTTATTTGTAATAAATAATATATTAAAAAGAATTAATTAAAACATATAATTAATTAAAATTAATTTAGTTTATTAGGAATAGGATTCAGTGTGGCTGATTGTATGGTGCATGGTATGGGTGTTCATCCTGGGACGCAGATCTAAGATGAGTGGGAATCCTATGGTTTAGATCAGAGGGTGTATGGTGGAACATACAGTCAAGGGCGCATAGGATCATCTAGGAAAATTTGGAAAAATATATGCAAAGGGCCAGGGATCGAACCCTGGACCCTTTGGACACACAAACGCGCTTTTACCATCCCACCTAAGTTAGTCAAGCGTTTAATGAACGCTTTCAGCATGTCATATATGAAATCAAGAAAGAGACATGGGGTGGCGCGCCAAAATTCAAACAAACCAATGGTGTATTGCCACGCAGTCATCGTCCCACAAAGGCCTGCAACTTTTTGAGGAAATTTGCTACGATTTTGCTAGGGATGGCGTCGTAGCGAACCAAGCCCAGAAAATAGCGAATAGCCCCCCTCTTCACATAAACGTTTCGCGACCTATGTAAACTCTTCGTCTACCTCATGCGAATTCAACCCAACCCTTATTAGGACTTAATTTTGCCTCTGTAAAATATCCCTAATTTGAAACCCTAAAACCTCCTTCGGCCTTCAATGGCCAGACGTGATTTAAACACTCAAACTCCACTCTAATGATCCAGAAACGTTCACAAACATCACACAAACCATAATACACCAGCAATTTAACATGTAGATGCTTCACATATGTAAATCGATCCAATGTTCAGAGTAACATACCTTGGTAAATTGGAGGTTATTCTGGGGTTTCTGATGACGCGTGAGTATCCCAATAGCTTCAGAATGCTCCAAGGAACGTGTAACAAGCCTTAGAATCCTTTAACTCTTCCGTAATCTCCAAAACCGAATTGAAGTTTTTTGGTGATTTTTTGTGTTCTTGATGATGGTTTTCTCTGCAGAATTTCCTCCCCTAGTCCTATGCCCTCTATTCACTACTTATAGAAGAGTGAATTAGGTTAAGAATTATAGCCCAAGGCCTCTTGAAATCCAATCTTGCAAAGTTTGTAAAATTGACTTAAATCTTGAATGAAAACTTTCTATTTTGGCCAATTCTTGTATCAATCTTTTCCCAACCAATTAGTCACGAAAATATATTGTATTTAGTCATAAATATTGATTGGAAATCACCAAAATATATTTTCTACCAAAATATTTGATTTTCCTACTTATTTAAATCATTAAAAATCAATTTTAAATGAAATAAAATGGTATAAAGTCAAATAAAAATGATATTATTCGTGGCATGTGCTTTGGATAACTTATGGGCCAAGTTTAAGTCATAAAAGTATGGGCCTATTTGCAAGAAATCCAATTTGAACCTTCTTATTTCACATTTTGCCTCCAAAAATCACCCAACTTTGATCAATCATATCTCACTCAATTTTTAAGCTATGAGGGAGTTCTAAGACTTTTTGGAAACCTCAAGAGGTCCTCTATAAGCCACTTTGGAATATATTTTTCATTTGGAGCTTTTATCTTGATCATATCCTCTTTGACAAAAAACTGCTTTTGGAGGATGCCTGAAAATGACCTGTAATCTTTTGCATTGTATCTCTCAAATGAATCATTTCTAGCCCTGGCTTGTGAGAGACAAAGTTGTAGGGAATCCAATTTCCTTCAAAATAGGCTTTGAGTGGGGAATTTTTTATGTTCCATGTGAAAGTTATGCCCGGTCAAAGTTGGGTTGACTTTCTCCTAAGAAACTGTAATTTGAACCTTTTTGTATTTGTTCATCTCTGAGTTTCTATTAGTGGAATCATGATCATTCTTTGATCAAATGATGGTTATGCACCTCTATACTTGATGTCTGACCAATAATCGTAGGTTTGAATCATGCTTTGATTGTAGTTGGCCTTCAGGTTTGAACCAGTTGACTGTGGATCTTGGGATCATTTGAGCAAAGCTTTGGAATTGAATCTTGAACCTTGAATCATTGTAAATGGAATATGGAAGGCAAATTTTGGGGTATGACACAAGCTAGCTTTGATCTGATGGTAAATAACTGAAGGTGCATCGTGAGGCGCACAAAGGCTGGGCACGTTGAATCTACAATCAAAGAGTTTCAAAGAAAACAAAAAATAGGAGAAAATACATGCCCATGCCAAGGATCGATCCTGGGTTTTCTATGTCAAATCCCCCTTCACCTTGCCATCCTGCTACGCTTTTAACTTGCTAACAATACACACCAAGTATTTAATATATAAACAAAAGAAAATAAAAAAACAGTCAAACCAAGTCAGAGTGGGGCCAAGTGTGGTTGACTAACGAATTGGAAGAGGAGAGAGAATTGAAATATAATGGCTGGCCAATCATGGTGCGCGAGGATGCCACCTAGGCTGTCAACCTTCTCAAACCACCGTACGGGGTGGTTTCCACCGTCTTCCTCGACCACCCTCAACTGCCGGTTTGCGCAAATCAACATGAAACAAAAACAAAACAACCCAGACCTACTAAATTGACCGCTGCGAGTGCAATGGAGTGGTTTTCTTGGCCTGAAACATCCTGGAAAGTGAAATCCGAACAACCACAAAGCTTATGCCCTAACAATGGCATACCCTCCATCTTGCGTTAGAATTCATAAACGACAGTCCATAATCATCCCAAACATCATCATGAACAAATATATATGAACAAAATCAATTAACAACGCATAAATCGTGAGTTTGGTTTTTCAGAAAATTCAACAAACCAGTGAAGATGGAGGGAGCGATAGAGGACACTTTCGAGCTTCAGTAATAACCTGGTTATCCTCCTAAGGTCTTCAGAGATTGAATAGGGTCAATTATTTGCCTTGAATGTTGCTTTTTTCAATAAACCGTGATCCCTAACTCTTGTTTCTTTTTAACCTTGAACCCTAGTCTCTCTCCCCTTCTTTCTGTTTTTTCCACGCTGCACATGTTGTAGGTATATAAGAGAGTACATTAGGGTTGTTCTTAGGCTTGGACTTTAGGTCATTAGATCATTTGGAAATTTGAAGAAAAATATGATATAAAACTTTCCATTTTTGTCTCAATCTTGCACCAATCTCCTTCTCACGTTTTTCCCTTGATTTTATTCTCCCTATATTTCTCAATATTTGATGGAATTATAATCCTATTCAAATATTTAATTATTCTTATGATTTTATTTAATTTATTTTGAATTTAACTAACTAAAAATTCAAAAATAAATGAAATAGGATCATAAAATAACTAACGATTGATCTTTGGGCCTCCATATGATTAAAATCAGAACCATACCATTTAATCCATTTATTTTGATATTTCACTTAATTTATTTAAGATTTAAATGAATAAAATTCATATAAATGTAAATAAATAAAAGTAAGACCATAAAAGGGTAAGGATGGACCCTTATATGTGTTATGGATGTTTTTGAAGTTCAAATTTTAGGCCCATTAGTCCAAAACATCAAAATTCACCACTTTGCCTTTTGTGCATTTTCTCAAAATCGCCCAACTTGTGCAAGCCATAACTTTCTCAATTTTAACCCTATGAATGTGTTATTGATCATTTTAGAAAGCTTAGAGTGTCCTCTAAATGACCCTTTTAGTTTCATCTCAATTGAGTTTACCATGTTCAAGTTATGAGCTTTGAGAAAAAAATGACTTTTTACGATCCTTTAGAAGGACCTGTAATGTTTTGGCTTATATCTTCCAAATGAAGCATTTTGAGACTTGGCGTGTGAGAGGAAAAGTTGTAGAGAATTCAATTTCCTTCAAATTGAGCTTTAGATGGAAAATTTCTGATGTTTCATGTGGGAGTTATGGCCGGTCAAAGTTCAGTTGACTTTTTCCTTAAAAACCCTAATTTAGAAACTCAGGTTCTTGATGATTCTGGAGCTTTTCTTGATGAATCATGATCAATCCTTGATCAAATGATGAATGATACTCCATAATGAGGATGTTGACCAAAAATCAGAAGTTTTGACTATACTTTGGCCACAATTGACTTTTAGGTCAACCTAGTCGACTGTTGATCGTTTGGGTCATTGAGTGAGCAATCTTTTCAATCAGGGCTTGAAACTTGGCATATGAGGATTATTTGAATCATATGAGAGGCCCTGGAGTCCATTAGAGGTATCAGAACCTGACTTTCCTTTGAGAAAAGCAAAACCCTAGTTGTGAGGCTGTTATTTAGGAGAGAGTACAGTCAGTCATGTCTTGAGCGTCTGATATTCAAATGAGCCAGAGTGTAAAATGTGGTGGGCAAATTTTGGGGTATGACAATATGTTTTTAAATTATAAAATAAAACAAAATGACTATCAAATGTTAATGTAAGATGACTTATCATTACACTCAGATAAAATCATTTAGCATAGTTTGATAATTACGAAAAATGGTCCAGTAACCTATTTTTTTTATCATTTGAGGCCTTTCGGACATTCGATTTCGATTTCGCAAATTTTCTCGATCTCAGAATTTGACATACGACAATTGCATAACAATTATACAACAGCCAACATAAATTATTCAAATCCAACATCAAATAATTATCACTTTTCAAGGTTTTCAGATTATGTTTTCAAAACTCCAAGAACACAGCTATGACAACCATTCAAATTTAGAATTATCCAACACAACATGTAATATGCTCTAAAAGGGAACACTATAAAAATCCTAAGAATGTTTTAAAATTCTACACTAGAGAAAAGATAAACTAATAAAAATAAACTTCATTGATTTCTTTGATACCCTAATGTCTCAATGAAACTACAATATATAATGTTACTAGTGGATAACAAACTAAAAACCCAAATATTAATAAAGGCCCAAATAAATAACAATACAAATAAAACTACTACTAATATAAATTTTTAATAAACTTAAATACTAAATTCTACTCTCTATCATTGCCACGAGGTCCACTTGAACCTTGTCATCAAGGTTCTAAAATTAACCTCAAAATAGATATTGTCTTTGTGAGATATTGGATCGAACTATAGTATTGTCGAAGGATAGCTTCTTGGTTCGACAGTTCGACAGAGTTAAGCATGAAGTCGAAGGATTGTTCACATGCTGGTGTCGAAGTGTGCATGCTGTAGTCGAAGATGGGTCTAGCATGCAGATGTCGAAGATGCTAGGGTTGTTAGCATGTTAAATTAGGTTTTAGTGTTTAAACCCTAATTTGTTAAGTTAGCTTGTTTATTAAGTTGGCCTGTGTAATGGGCCTTGCTGAAAAAGCCCATTAGTTAGTATGTTAGGTTTTATTATAAATAGCATACTAGTCTCTCATCATTGCTAGGCTGCAAATCCTAATTTGGGGTGAGAGAGGTTATTTGTTATTCTTGTAAACTTGTAATCTTGTTTTAAGAGAAAGT